>NW_007726558.1:483130-566482 GCF_000696425.1 Galeopterus variegatus | reverse complement strand
AAAATAAAAAAAAAAAAAAAAAAAAAAAAAAAAAAAAAAAAGCCCATTCCCTTCCTTTTCCCCCAAAAAAAAAAAAAAAAAAAAAAGGATTTTTGCAATATGAATCCTAAGCCAGAAGTAACTGTTTTTCCCATGGGTGGGGAAAACACATGATCATCCCACTTCTCATTTGGTCTCTGCAACAACCCTATCCAAAGCAGGCTATTGCACAGATGGGAAACTGAGGCTATGGAAGGTCAAGTGGCTTCTGTTGGACTACAGATGGGGCTAGAAGCCTGCCTAAATGCCCATAGCCCTCCTGCTGATCTGTTCTCACTTAAGCCTCCCTCCACTCTCGCTTCCGAATCCATTCCCCTCTAGCTGTGCCTGTATTCATTCAACTAATAGTATCTGAACACCTACTCGCACCAGGCCCTATGCTGGGCACCAAGGTCTGAAAACAGAAAAAAAGCTGAACTCCCCTGAAGTACTTGGCCAGAGCTGCTGCCAGGCCCATCCTTCTCAGGGAAGGAGGGGCTAAGATGGGCTGTCCACCAAAGCCTACCAGAGCTTGTTGTGGAGGCTAGATAACAAGGAACGAGCTCCAAAGCATTGGAGCTGGCAGCTGGTGCAGCCTGAGGGAAGGACGCTCGTAGCCCCCAGGGACCCTGGGATAGGAACACTAGGGTGAGGGCTAGATCTTCTGGACAACCCTCCTCCTCCAACCCACACACACCCAATTCTAGTATGGGCTACACCAGCTAGAGGGATCACAAGAGTAAATCCAGCCAGTCTCCTGCCTGCCCCTAACCACCCGTGCCTTCTAAACAATACAACCTGGTTGTCAAGACCGCATTAAAATCTTTCTTCTTCCCTTACACCACTCAGCACCCTGCTCTCCACCCCCAGTGCTGGAAAGTGCTAATCAGGCAGGCCTGGTGCTGATGTCAACTTCCCTCACCCCCAACTCCCTCCTGCAGCCTCCCCCTAAACCAACACAGCTCTACTTTAGAGCATCAGTTCCTACTCCTTCGTGCTTTCCCTCCTATTCACCTGTCCACCTTGGTTATGAGGGGCAGTGGAGGGGGGACAAAGCAGGCAGGCAGGCAGGCAAGATCTGGGAACTGTCTGTCCAGGAGTGATTGATCACTGGTGGATGTGATGAGCACTCAGGGGGAGAAGGGAGACCCAAACCTCAGCTCTTGCCTCCTGGCCAGGCATCTAAAGAGAGAGAGGCATGGCCCAGTCATTAAAGATGCAGGCAATGGAGTCAGACTGCCTGGGCCCTGATCCTGACTCCAACACTCCATGGCTGTGTGACCTTGGGCAAGTTCTTCATTTAACCTCTTCTTACCTCAGTTTCTTCATGTGTAAAATGGGGACAATGATAGCAGTATCTACCTTACAGAACTGACAGGGGGCCATGTAAGTCAAAATGTCAAGAACATGAAAGAGTTCATTATTATTATTATTATTACTACAGCCTGTTTACAGTGTCATAAATGTCACGAAAGAAGGCCAGAGGAAGAGAGCCCTGTACATAGGCATGGCCAGGGAGAGCTTTTCTGGATGAGGTGGATTCTGAAGTGATAGAAAAGTCCAGACCTAATGCCCAGGAGATGGCAGGTTTGAGCATCCACAGGTCAGTGAAAAACAGCAAAGTGACAAGGCTGCAGAAGGTAATACTGAGCAACAATAGTGGCAAGAATTGTATTTATATTGTTGGATTTAATACTCGGTATATACCTGTCTTATAGCTGCAAAATGAAGGCTCAGAGAAGTTAAGTAATTTGCCCAAAGTCACCCAATGCTGTGTCAGCCAGAGCTCATGTCCTTCATGATGACAACCTCCTGCCCCAGGCACCCTGTGTACAGCTCAGGATGTGTTTTACTTCTGTTCCACTCTGGCCCCTTTCCCACATTCCTCTCCCCCCCCCCATTTAGAAAGCCCTGCTGGGGTTGGGGGCCCCTCAGGCCAGATGTTTTGGGCCAAGCTCTTCATCCAAGCTCCCTGCCCCGACTCCAGCCTGACTTGACCTCAGCCTGGAGTAGAAAGGCTGGCTGCGGGTACCTATCTCACACCTCAGACAGGCCAGCCTTTGGCCAGCCCAGATAGAGGGCAGGAAATCCTAGGCCACTAGGCCACCTCCCCTGGAGGTTGCTCCCTCTACCATGGGAACAGAGTTGCAGCCTGGGCAGAGATTCCTCTGTGGTGGGGAAGCTGCCGAGTCAGCCCCAGCTGCCTTGGCTACTGGGTGTGGTTTGGGGAAAACAGGGAGGGCTGAGGGTCAGTACACCTGGGTTCCCGGTCCTCCCTCACTGGAGACTGTTCCCTTCCCTTCCCTGGGCCTCAGCTGGGGATCACCAAGGATCTTATTGGGGGGATCACACTGTCTACTTTACTGGGTTGCTCTGAGAACAGAATGGGATCATGGAAGTGAAAGTGCCTTGGAAACTAAAGAAACAGGAGGACTTGTCATCGTCATCCACTGCTAGGGTAAGGAATGGCTGAGCTCGTGTTTCTCCCCATCTGATTCACTCTTCTAGGCCCCATTGTGGGTGTGGCTCATCCTCATTTCGGGCTTCAATGTTCCCTAAAATATCCACTTCCCTCCACCTCCCACCAGCTCCAAAGATGAAAGCAAGTGGCAGGAAAGCAGGGTACACTGGAAGCCCCCACATATTACACTGTATTTAGCTCATAAAGGTGAGCACCTACCCTCACCAGGCCTGTCCTCTGCCATGGGGGCACCAGCAAGAAGGCCCTACCTTCCAAGCACTCCCCAATTGTGGGAGCTAACTAAACCTGTACACCAAACAAATCAGAGAGAGTTACATGAGGTTCTTGGACCCAAGATTCTGGGGATTCAGAGTCCACTCATTGGGGTTACCAGAAAAAGATTATAGAGAAGTCATCTGGAGAAGTTCCGACTACAAATAAACAGGGGTTTTCAGTGCCCCATTTCCTGCCCCTACACATTAAAGGAGGGGTGGCAGGGGGCACAAACAGCGTGTAGAGAGGACAGCGATGAGGTCAGGAAGGGGCTGTCCCAGGTCTGAGGAAGAATACTAGGAGGAGCTAAGGCTATTTGGCCTGGAAAAGACACAGGGTTCTGTGCTCAGGGTTCTGTCCTCAGACCTCTGAAGGTCAGAGGGAGCACACAGGACCTAGGTGGTCCTAGCAGGGAGAGCTGGGACCCAGGGTTAGAAACCTCAGGGACACACACACGTGAAAATTCTTTCAGACATTCTGCAGATGAAAGCAATTGCTTTAAACATACCGCACTCCCAGGTATTGAAGATGGGTAAGCAGGAACTGCAGAAGTACATGGCAGGAAGACCCAAGCTTCAGAGGGAGAGTAGGACCTAGTACCCTCTAAAAGTCCTCCCCGAGCTCTGTCTGCATACCTACCTCTAGGGAGATTGTGGGAGAAAGCATAAAGGTGACTAGAGCTGGCTAGGCCCTCAGGTGCTTTCCACAGAAGCCTGGGATCCCAGGAGCACCTTGGGCTGGTACTACCTAGGGGGAGCATGTCACTCATTAACTTGTGGCTGAATGGGTCAGAGGGTGGCCACCTGGGACAGATGCAAATGTGGGGAGGGGCTAGAGAGCAAACTGCACAAAAGCTCAAGCCCAAGGAGAACCTGAGCTGCAGGAGTTCAGGGCCTGGCTAGCCCAAACTGCCGCAACCAGCTGAGACTATTTAGCAACTGGGCCTGGTTGAATTTGAAGCTAGCTCACAAATGCCCTGTGGATAAGAAAAAGGTCTTGAGTGGTAACACACACTTGCACAGCTGGAAGAAAGTTGGACAGACCACCGAGTCCATGCCACCTGCCCTGCCCACTTTATAGACGTGGAAATTGAGGCCCAGAAAAAGCAAATGTCTTCCCTAAAGTCACTCACGGAGGGTCAGCTATAGAGAAGCAGAACCATAGCCAAGTTTCCTGATTCTGTCTGTCATAGGCCCACAGGGTTCACTAAATGCTGGGTTCCTTCTCTACCTCTTGGCTTGTGGTCTAGAGCTTTCTAAATTGGGTCTGGGTCTGGGTCCTGGCCTGACGCTTCCCAACCCCCACTGCTTGTCTCAAAACAGGGTCTCTGAGACAGGCATCCTCCTCCTGTCAGCAGCAGCAGTGTGGCTGGCAGTTCACCCTTTAGATTTCGATGTGACAACAGTTTTTCAATACTAAACTCTAGAATTCGTTGGACTTGCCCACCAGTAACAGATAGAATTTGACCCCCTCAGCCCTCTGCCCATGACGGTCTGCACCTGCAAGACTCCAGAGATAGAGGAGCAGAGCCTGGTTCCCAAAGGTGGAAGGAGAGGGAAAAGAGCTGAGCAATGCATGCAGTTCTTGTCCCCTACTCCCTGGTGAGAGAAGTTGCTCCTCCTCTTTCTGGGGAGCAGTAGGGGAGAGGAGGCAGAAATGATATACATGAGAGACACCCCCCCCCCACACACACACATACACACACACTCTCAGCCTCACCCCATCCCCAGCAATGGCAGACCCTTTGGGTGGGCATTTCTTGCTCTTTTAGACTTTCAAATTGAGATCAGGGGACCAACTGCTCCTGGAAACAGCCCCACCACCTCCTTCTGACTGTGATGCCTAAAAAACAAACAAACAAACAAAAAAACCCTTACCCCACTGCCCATCCAAAAAATGTGAATAACTACTGTTTGCCCAAGCAAAGGACAGAGGGACAGGATTTTAACTGGCCCTAGAAGTTTCTGACTGAAAGTTTGTAGATGTCCCCTTGGGGGAAGATGAGGTTCAGCATGGGGTCCCTTTAAGGCCTGGGGTGGACAGGGAGTTACTTAATGGCCATCCCCTAGAGGTGACTTTCCAAGGTGATTATTGTGTGGCTCAATCATTAACCAAGCAATGGCAGGACCCCAGGCCAGTTGGAAAGGGGCCACTACTTTCCCAAGGACAGCCCAAGAGCAGGAGACCAGCCAGGGAGAGCATTCCCAGGGTCTTTCTCTCCCTCTCCAACAGGCTGCAGTGGGGTGGGTGGGGGTAGAGGCCTACACTTAGGGCAGTTTTCTTTCAGCCCCACATGCGGTGGAGGAGCACTGGCCCGGATATAGAGGAAGTCAGCACACCCATACTGGGCTGGAAGGGAAAAGAAAGACAGTAAGGGTTTTTATCATGAATGAGAGAGGAAGCTCCAAGCTGGGCCTTGGCGATTAGATGGCAAGCTGGGAAGGACGTTCATCCTGAACGCATCCTGTTTTGCTCCGAACTGGCCTCAGGGGCCAGGGGAAGAGGAGAGGCCTGGGTGGAAAGCTGCCTCCCAGGAATTCTCCCAGGCCAGCTGACCTCAAGCTCCTGGGTGGCCCTGGAGCTGGGGAGGAGGCAAGTGGGTGAGGTAGAACTCTCTTTTACAACTAGAGAAACAGAGGCAGGGAGTTTGCACAAGAAGCCTCCACAAGTCAGCCTAGGATCCCAGCCCCAGAGGCAGCTAACATCTGCTGCCATGGGGCTGGCACTAGTAACAGGGCAACTATAAAACGAGGCACTAGGGCTCCATAATCCCTCTAGCTCAGACCTCTCGTGGGCCTCTAGTACAAGGTTCAGCTCAAATATCGCTGCCTCTGTCAGTCGCCTGCCCCTCAGTCAACAGC
Source organism: Galeopterus variegatus (assembly GCF_000696425.1). Taxonomy (NCBI): domain Eukaryota; kingdom Metazoa; phylum Chordata; class Mammalia; order Dermoptera; family Cynocephalidae; genus Galeopterus; species Galeopterus variegatus. The sequence continues at coordinate 560,869 of NW_007726558.1, read as the reverse complement.
AATTGCTCTCTGGAATAGACTCCCATGGAAAAACGTCCTCTTCCACAATGGGAAATATGAATACTGACCAGATATTTGATGATGTTAATTACCTGTTTTAGGTGTGACAATGGTAGTGTAGTTATATTTTTGAGTCCCTATCTTTTAGAGATATATATTGAAATATTTATAAATGAATTAATAAGGTGTCTGAGATTTGTTTCAAAATAACAAGAAAGGGGGTAAAGTAGGTGGAGGCGTGGATAGGGCAAAATTGGCCATGGGCTAATGGCTGTTAAAGTTGGGTGATGGGTTCATGGGGCCTTATTAGACTAATTACCCCTATTTTTATATATGTTCAAAATTCTTCATAATATTTTTTTTAAAAAAGCCCTCACTGAGGTAAAGAGTCTTAATATGTCATTTATTATTTATGTCACTAACCTCCAAACTACATGGTTGATTCCCCAGTGGTAGGGGTTATAACTCTGTGTCCTCCACAAGACCTAGCACCAAGCTAATGACTAATCATTTTACAGTACTTGCAGGTTTACCGAATACTTAGCCATGGATCTCCTCTATTAATCCAGAGAAGTGGAAAAAGCAGGGAGAAACTGAGGGTCTGAGAGGTTGAGGAGAGCAGCAGAGGCTGGATTTAAATGTCCATGTGTCCAACTCCCACTCCCTGTTCTTTGCTCCATGCCACCCTAAGGAACTTCACAGTCAGCTCTAAAATTCCTGTCTCTGGTGGAAGTAAACAGGAACAGCAACTGTTTGGCATGCCAGTTCCCAATGTGGAGGGTTGGGCAAGAGGAAACTGAACACACAAACACAGCACTTCAGACTTGTGACAAGGACCCAGACTGTGGCCTCCAGTCCACTCATTCATATCTACCAGGACCCTTCCCTAACACATGGGCACACACACAAACCAAGACCCCAAGTCGCAGATGAATACAACCTTAATAAACACTTGACACCAACAACTGTGTGCCCAGCCCAGTGTTCAAGTACCCCATTTGGGGAATGGGGAGTGAGGGAGAACATAAATCTCACCTAGACATTGAAGAGCTCACACTTCCCATCCCAAAGCCCTTACATCTTTGAAATTCCCTATCCCTATTTATTTTCAGAACCACCTCCCCACGGCCTGGGGCCATGACACTTGATCCTACCAAAATTGGGAGTCCCAGGAAAACGTTCTCTCTATTCTATTCAAGCCACTCTTTCTTCCAACCTGAGACCCTTTGCCCCACCACCTGCCTTTGTTAAACCTGCCATCTGTTGAACCTGAACTTTCCCAGGGCTGGAATGGCAGGAACGAGGGAGTTCCAGGAGTCTCCCAGCAGAAAAGCACCAGCATTCCAATTAGACAATTAGAGACTCCATCCCCTCCTACCTTTGGGACCTTCTTGCTTTTTGTCCCTGCTGCTACCCTTATATCTGGACCCAGGGGTCCTCTACTCCCTCTCCAATTCCTAGTGCCAAGAAAGAAATTTTAAAACTTCAAGAAGACATAGAGGGTCAAAGTTTGGGCCTTCTTGGTGCCACTTTCTTTGCTCCTCCACTTGAACTCAGGAAGTGTGTGTTTGAATAAGGAAGGCCCTGCCATCCTCCTTGCACAACTCACTGACCCCCCCCCCAACACTCGCACCTTCTGCCCCTCTTCTTGTTCTAAACACAGTCCGCCTCTCCAGATGGGTGAGGGGAGCCACAGATACAGAGAGGTTTAGCTTACTTCTCCAAGAGTTGCTTAAGGTATGGAAAGAAGGCAAGAGAAGAGGGGAGACTGGACTCTGTCCAGTGTGGTGTTTCCTAGCTCTAACTATAGAAGTCCAGGGAGCAGAAATTCCAAATCCAAAATCCAAAACACAGACAAAAGGCCAAATCACTGAACTGAGGAACAGCCCAGAATGTTCATCTATATGGCAGCTGTAACTTTAGTGTGAAAGAGTTTTACTCCCTCTGCCACAGCCAAACACCACCCTTCACATCACACTCTTCCCACCCCACCAGCCACCCAGAAAACACCTGCAGCCTTCTTCTCTGCCCCAGACAAGATTTGCCCCTCCTTCATGGCAGGAGGATGAAAGTGAGGGGAAAACTCAGAGAGCAAGGATCTGGTTGGGGAAGGGAGCAAGGCAACTACTGAAGTGGGGGCAGGGGGCAGGAGTAGATCCCACAGGAGGAGTCAGGGTTTGAAAATAGTCTGGGGTGTGAATCATCATCCTCTCTTCCCCGTCAGCACCGGGTGCTTGGAGTGGGACCCAGACAAGCCAAGGCCCCCGGGACTTGGGGAAAGCATAGGTTCCAGGCCAGCCCAATCTTCGGGGTGTCCAACTTCTTGGGCCCTGGGCTCTAGAAGAAAACTCCCACAACTCCCCACCTTCAGTCTGACTCCTGTCTCCACCCCTCCCAACCCTCCCCCCCACACACACACTAGTTTTCTGTCTGGCTTAACTGCATAATCACCACAAAGCTGTCCAACTGCATAGCTCCTGTGGCCCCAAGGGTCTCAGAGACAGACAACTCTTTACCCGCCAGTTAGGAGCCTGGCACTGATCACCAAATAACCAAATGTCAAGGCTGAAAAGACTGGGCTCTTTAGGTATCGAAGTGAAGCCACCCCCGAGGTGCAGCTGAAAACACTGTGGCCCACAGAAGTGGTATGACTCGCCTAATGTGGTTTTCTGAGTCCTAATTCCGTGTTCATCTACAACAAGTGGTGGGAAAAGACACATGGAGAGAACCCGAGACTACCTAATTTGGAAATCCCCGAAACTTCCACTAAAAGGCTTTTTCTCAGAGGTTCTCTTATCCAAACCCACCTTGGACTTCACGGGGAAAGTGAGCCCTACAAAGATGCGACTTATCCAAAGGTTTTCGCTTGGTCCCCGCAGCTACCTTAAAACCGGGAAGTCCCAGGCGTTACTCAGAAAGGAAGGCAGTGAGGCAGTTACCGACGGGAAAGCCCAAAGAGCCCGATGGGGGCTTCCTGGAAATGCCCTCGAACGCAGAGGAAAGAGGAGAGGGTAGGAGAAGCGGCGTGTCCCGGCCACAGAGCCCGAAGCCCTGCCATCCCCGCCCGCTGTAACCCCTCTCTTTAGCCCCAGCGACGGCTCTGGGATCCAGCCAGGCCCGGGAGTAACGGGCGGACAGCCGCCTTCCACTGCCCCACTTGCGGGTCTTCGCTGGAAGAAGCGCATCTGGCACGCCCAGGGGTCCCCCAATTTAGGCGACTACGACCCCAAATCCCAGGAGTGGAAGTGGCTGGGCTTGCTTCCTCCCCGTCTCCTGCGTACGCCGCCCAGCGGAATCGCTAGGAGAGGGGCCGGGCCGGAGCGCACCGGAGAGGCCAGGCGGGGCGAGAGAGCCGCGCGCCACCGTCCGTCTGGATCTCGCCCTGCCGTCGCCCCAACTCCTACCTGGAGGCCGCGTTCACCCCTTTGGGTTCCAGCCCCTAGACAGCAGCGAGCGGGCGGGAGGAGAGCGCAGGCGCGACTGCTCCGTCCGGGGAGCCTGGGGTCGGGCCGGCAGTAACGGTGCCAGCCAGCGGAGAAGCAGGCACCGATGCTTAGCGTTGTCAACCCGAGTCCACTCACCGCGCAGGTGGGGAGGGAGCAGGGGCGAGTCAGCCTGTAGGGAGGTCCCGCCCACCTACAGGACCCTCGGCCAATGAGGACGCAGTCCGGCCCACCGGCCTCCCCAGAAAGTCTCCCAAATCGGGGTGGGCGAGGCTCTGCCTGCTGGCTCTCCAATCCCCGCGCCACTGCCTTTCCCTCAAGTCACACAGCTGGGAGGGAGGAGGCGCCAGCCCAGAGCCAACCACCGAGGGTGAAGGAGGGAGTTGGCCAGGCACATAGACTAAAATGTATTGAGTTCTGTAGGTGTCAGGTACCGTGTGGGGGTTTAAGTACATATGCCATGTGCACAGAAGGGTTCAGTGACTTGCTCAAGATAATTTACAGGGAGTCCCGAAGACCCAACTTCGGTGAGATCTCCAAGAGATAACCAAGAGAACTGGATAATTCAATATTTGAGCAGGAAAGTGACATCTCCACTTTACTCAGGCCCAGCATTCTGTAACTTCCCTAGTATCCCTAGCCCTCTTCCCCAGTATCCCCCAAATTCAAACTCTACCTCCACAGAGAAATGCATGGAAAACTTGGGGTGCCAGCATTAATCATGGCAAGCGAGGGCTTCCAGGAGTTCTGACAGCAAGTACCACCAAAAAGCCCATTTAAATTCAGTAAAAGAGTATTAGAATTTGATTTCTCTCTTGCCTTTTCTAGCAAGAATCCCACACAATTTCACAACCTTGATTTCATTGCTGAATTGAAGACTCCTATTAGCCAAGGCTGGGAGTATCGAAGACCTCATGCAGTCCAACCACTATCCCCCACATTTCCAAATTCAGAAACCAAGGAGAGGTGACTCACTCAAGGCTATCCAGCAAATCCATGGCAGGGACAACACATGCACAATGGTTATTTTCCACATACCTAACAGATGGGAGAAATGAAGCTGAGGTTCCTAGAAGGCAGGAACTGCTTACATCTAACCTTCTTGCTAGAGTATTCAACACAGATGACAGCAAAAATATGTTTCTTAGGACAGCAACTTTCTCAAGGTCACTGAAGCAAAGACAGAGCCAGACCTAGCCTAGTCCCAGTTGCCTACCTCCTGTCTGCTCTTCAGTCTACTTAGCCAAACTGAAATTCTCCCACCTTCCTTTCCTGCTGGCCCTGATGAGAATCAGAGGACCAACTATGACGCAAGGCTACCACAAGTGTGTACCCCTCCTTTCCTTTCAATGGCAGGTCTGCAGCTGGTATTCTCTGGCAATTTGTTCAAGGTGAGCCATATGCCTGTGGGTCTTGGACCTGAATGAGGGAGGACGGCACATCAGAACTCACTCTTACAAACAAAATCCTACCCAGACTCAGGAATCCTTATTATGTGCGGGAAGGGATATGACCTCCTTTCTGAGGATGGGCTGTAATAATTGTCAGCATCCTCAAGGCTCTGAGTTAAAGCCAAATGTCTCTTACTTGTGCACAGTGCTAGAAAGGACATAAAAGCGGGGGTCCTGCAATAATACTATCACTTCCCTAAGGGCAAGAAGCCATGTCATAACCGATTCCATCCACCATATGGTACCAAGCACAGTGCCTATTGTAGTTTCTCAGTAACGTTTGCTAATGGGTAAATGAATTTTGAAAGACATCCAAGAGACAACCATGAAGAAATTACAATCATATGAATAATAAGCAAATCCAACTTACCTTTTAGTAGATACATTTAACTGAATCAGATACAATGGGTTCTGACACACAAGTTTAAAAAAAAAACTACAGAAGGGAAAAGTACTGAATTTTGAAAGACATCCAAGAGACAACCATGAAGAAATTACAATCATATGAATAATAAGCAAATCCAACTTACCTTTTAGTAGATACATTTAACTGAATCAGATACAATGGGTTCTGACACACAAGTTTAAAAAAAAAACTACAGAAGGGAAAAGTACTGAAAGTACAAAAACTAAAAAAAAAAAAAAAAGCAATTGCTATAAATAACTAGAAATAGAGCTTCACAGTGCCTGGCACAGAGTAGGTACTCAATAAAAACTTTTGTTGAATGACTGAACACAATAGTCAGGGAAAGCTAATATTTGCCCTGCACATTGTGACATTTTGAAATAGCCCATGCAATGTCAAGGCTATTTCTTTGGGTCTTTTTTGATCCCCTGCCCTTATCCCATAAGCTTTAGAGAGGCAAAGAGAACTCGGCCTGTTCAGAAGGGCAAAGATAGCTCATCCCCTTCAATACCTCTGCCAGCCCCTCCTCCCTGCTCCCAGTCTAAGCCAGAGTCCTGGAAAAAATATTCAGTAATAGTGCCTGGAAAGGATGAGGAAATAGTACCTTTCCACAGGCTCCTTTCTGGTCTGCAGCCTGAGTGGTTCTGGAGATAACTGGAGCTTTTAGGTCCTTGGCTTCTCTTTTTCCACAAGCCCCCACTCTTACCTGTGTGTCCTATAGTGCCACCACTGCTGCTACTCTAGATACCAGCTCAGTCATCAGGCAGGAAAATGTAGTGTGTGAAGCATGCTGAGGGCCAGTAAAAATAGCCTCTGTGTCTGTGTTTCTACACCCAAGACATATTCCCTCATTCTGCCACCACCACAGGCCAGTTGTGTCATACAAGAGGGAGTATAATGGACCCTGGAGCCAGACAGCCTAGGTACAAATCCCAACTCTGCTACTTACTAGCTGTGTGACTGTCTCAGCTTCCTCTTCCGTCAAGTGCAAAGGATAATCACAGTACTGACCTTACATGGCTGTTGAGCATATCCACTGGGCTAAATAAACACTCAGAATGGTAGCTGGCACATAGTAAGTACTCGTAAATGTCAGATATGGTGACAGAAGCGCTGTGCAATGGTGGAAAAGCCCTGGATTAGGAAGTAGGAGAGTTGGGTACTAGTCCTAATTCTACTAGTTTCTGTCTAGATCTCTCAGGACAAGTCATTGTGCCACGCAACCATCAGTTTTTTCACTTATAAAACGGGAGTAGAGCATAAGAGCCAGTGGGCAAAGTGGAAACCACGGATGTGAGAGTGTGCTGTAAAGGCTGGGCAGGTAGCAGGATGGCACTGAAGGTGCTGCAGAGCTAAGCCGTATTGCAGGGTCATTCAGGTCTTTTCTTTCTGGCTGCAGCAGAGAACTCCATATACAATTACCCTGAGCCTCACTTACCCTGAGACCTGTGGGTCCCTATAAGGGCCCATCTGAGCACTCACAACAGTCCCTACACCCCTCCCTGCCTGGGAATGGAAGTTCCTCAAGTTACTGCAGTCAGATCCATAGCCCCACTCTGCACTGGCTGAGGTTAACATCAGGAGGAAATCAAACAGACCTTTCCACTACTCTTTTCCATGGGAGCAGCAGGAAAGGACCAGCAGCAAATCATGCCGGGGAACTCAGCTGGGAAGTTTGAAAAAGGGGAGTAGCAGCTGTGAGGAGAAAAAGAATTACACTCAGACCTGCCCCACCCAGCACATGACAAGGGTGTCCTCACGTGCAGGCTTTCACACTTGTACACACATTCCTGCATGCCTCAGCGAAGCCCACCAAGCAGGCATGGGAAGGTAAAGGCCTGCACCTGGGTGGCTTGGGCCCCACCCAGCCTCATGAAAAGGGACTACTGATCAGGTTCCCACAGCATGGGAGGATAGTCATGGCTCATAAAATATATATATTCCTGAGGAGCCATGGCCATGGCAGAGGAATTTGCACTACGAGGGGCAGCCACAGCAGAGGCAGCTATGGGGAGAGGGATGCGGTGCGGGGAAGGGCTTGCACAGGTGAGGAGCACACAGGCACCTCACTGTGTGATGCCAAGTGGGGAGGGGGGACAGACAGCTATATCCTGACAGCAGCACAAAGACCCCCTCTCAGCCCACAGCTCAGGGGGCTGCCGTGGCTGCACCCACCTGCCACCCCAGAGCACCCTGGAATGAGGACTCCGTGCTGGGCTAAGAGCCCTGGGCTGGCAGTTAGGGAAGTTGCGGTGCTGAACATGCCAGGCCCAGGCCAGGGGTCACTTAACCTCTCTGCGTTCCCTCTCCCTAAGCTAGGGTACAAGGTGCTTACCACCTCCTACCCGCTCATGCCTGCCTCCAGGCACCAGGACTGGGCAGCTGGCCCTGGCTCTTTCCCAGACACCCAAGGGCCTGTCATCTCCTCCCAGCAAACACTAGGCAAGGTGTCAGTGGGATGGAAGGCCAGACCCCAGCATCCACACAGCAGACCCACCAGGCCATACAGTGCAACAGGCCCCATTGCACACCCAAGATGGGCTCTTGGCCTGGCTTCACTGATGGTCTCAAAGGCACCAGAGGTTTTCTGCTGCAGGCGGATAGAGCACACACCCCCTCCATTCCCTCAGGGAGGGCTGCCTGTCCGGCCCAAATAGGTGGGGTCACCCTGGACACAGCACTTGGTGACCATGGCACAGACTCCCAGGCAGGATGTCCACCCCTGCCACCCCACCCCATCCCTGCTCTTCAGAGCAAGGTCACCCTGCGATGGGGGTGGGGATGAGCAAAGCAAGCCCACTACTAACACAGCCCCCACCTTGCCCTGCACTCCTCCCCCCAGCCACACACCAGCCGCTGAGGCCAGAGGGGCCTTCCTTGTGTCCTCCCCCAATCCTCCTCTCTGCCTGATTTAGTCTCAGCCCTTGAGCTTGCTCCTCCCTGGCTAGGCCCAGTTTCCTCATCTGAAAAAATAGGGGCTGGGCCCTGGTTTCTAGAGTCCCTTCTTTCCAGAACATTCTCTGCTTCTATGAGCTTCTCTGTGTGTTCTCGGGGTGGGGTGGGGGGTGCTCCTAGAAGCCCAACATCCATGGGGCTCCTGCAAAGGAAAGGATTGGGGGTGGTGTGAGAGTCCTCTGAGCATGGGTCCTAGCTGGGGGCTGGGCCAGAAAGAGCAGAGGAAAGTGAGAAAAAGAAAAGGTGGGGGCTGAGGGAAAGGCAGGGACAGGGAGGGGGCCGAGGCCAAGCCGGCCCAGAAGGCTGGAGATCTGGTCTGTGCCCCTGGCATTGCCTCCAGCTCACCCTGGGCCACAGGCACCCAGAGTCCCTGAACAGACCTCTGGATCCTGCCCCTTGGCCTGGGATCCTTCCCTGTGTCCCTCTGGGCTGCAGCTCCCAAGACAAAACCTGGGAGGATGAGGAAGAGGAAGAATGAGGGGCTCTTCCTACCCTCCCCACCCCCCAGGCTCTACCGTCAGCCACCACAGGCTGACCCCGGGAGGCCGAGAGAGTCAGAGGGCAGTTTGGGGACAGGGTGTAATTTTGACAGGTCCTGCCCCGAGTCTGGCTCATCCGACCCTCATGACTGTGGGTTTCTAGGGTTTGGCAATCTCAATTCAGGTCGACTGAGCCTGTCCCCTGGCCAACCATCCCCTGTCCCCAAAGGGCAGCCCTCAGAAGCTCCACGACGACATCAGAGAGAGAGGGCATGGGATGTATGGTGAGGGTCGAGAGCCACTCACCAAAGTGGCCTGAGGTCTGCTTGACCTTGGATCCCCTGCTCCGTCTCAGTGGTACCTTCCTGAAGCATAGCCCCCAGCCCCATACATACACGTTCTCACGAAGTAAGAGTTCTGATCTGACCCTCAGCCAAGGCTGGGGCTTCTCCACATACATGCATCAACTAGTCTCATAACATGGGTACCCAGACCTTGTGTGTGCCACACAAGTAGATCCCGTGCCCTATCTCTACCAAGACTCCTGGGTCAGGGCCCAGGAGTCTATATAACTCAGGCTTCTACCCTGCTTCTATCATGGAGGAACTTGTGACCTGGATGAGAGTCTTGTCCTCTCTGGGACTCAGTGTCCTCACATGTACAGAGAGTCTGATCCAAGGATCTTCAAGGGCCCTGTCTTTCCCTGTCAAGTACCACGACAAATCTATGGTGAGAACCCCGACCTGGTTTGCTATTTCCTCCCTGCCATTTGGGTGAAATCAAAAGAGAATTACTGGGAAAAGTGGCAGACAGAGCCTGGAAATTAAGTGCCCAAAGCAATATTTTTTTCAACTTTTAAAAAGCAAAATGCGAAGCACTTTGAGAGATCCCTTGCAGTCCAAAAAGGCCTCGGGAGGGAGCTTTCAGACAATGACAGCTGAGTAAAAAGGTGCTGCCGGGGTGGCTGGGCTGTATGTACAACTGGTACATAATGAGGGGGTAAGGGACGCTTGGAGTGAGAGGAGTACACATGGAGCTACCCTCTAAGTGATAAGACCCAACGAGGAGGAAACCAAAAAAGGGGATAGAAGGGCAGACAGGCAAGGGAATGTCGAGGGGAAAATCTATGCTGAGGGTCAGACAAATAGTGGGACAGGAAGACAGGACAGGAGTATGGACATGTAGATACCAGAGGCAGAGACAAAGAAGGTGCTGGAGAAATAGGGGGTAAGGGATATAGTGTTTACTAACCAAAGTAGTGTTCTTTTTTGAGCAAAGGATGAAGGCAGAAGTGCGTAGGGACCAAGCCAGATGGACAGCTACGATAAGAGGACGGGGCACCTATGGGACACAGCAAGAGCTGGCTAAGAATTAGAAGCAAGCAGGCATGCGGGGTGGAAGGCTTGAAAAAGGCGGTCTGCCAGCCAGGGGTGGAGTTTTAGACAAACGGACATAGGACTAATCGATGAAAACTGGACTGGAACCAATGACGAGGAGGCGAGGGGTTCGGGAGCGTCGCGGAGCCGGCGCGGGGAAGGCGGGCGCGGGAGGCTGTCGGCGAAGTGCAGCCCAGCCCTGCCCGCCCTGCCCTCCCCGCCCGGGTCTGCCTGCTCTGTTCACCTGGTTTCCAGCGCGGCGGATCCCACAGGGCGCCCTTCATACCCCACGGCGTCCACGACCTGGGCTTTGGGAGCCGCAAGGCCGGTCCCCAGCCCCGCGCCTCGGCCATGAGTCGGTGGCGCCGCGCCGCGTCTGGCGGCTGCCGAGCCCACAAACCAGCCAGCCGAGCCAGAGCGCTGGCGCCTCGGGTGGTTGCACCGGGACTGAGCGCGCCGGCCAGGGAAGCGGCCAGAGGAGGAGGGAGGGGCCGGGCGAAGGACGGCCGTGGTTGCCCCGCCCCCTCAGTAGCGACTAGAAAGTTCCACGCCCCCACCTTGGGCAGGAACCCCCATTTCTCTAGCTACACTGGCCTCAAGTCGTCAACTTCTGTCTGCCTCCCCATCGCCATTGGGCCTCCTCTCCGGGGTTGAAATCAGCCTCTCGCCGTTTCCACCCTGCCCCCCTATTTGAGAGGTGTCTCACCCCTGATCCTCCTCCTTCCTGCTCTCATACCCCAGTGCGAGACAGTGGGGTGTCTTCTTAGTCACCAGGTGAGCACCTCCTCCTCCTGTCTGACCCAGATCTCACCAACCACATGACGAAGAGGAAGACCTCGTGCAATAGCCAGATTGAGAGGGGAACAGTGGCTCTCACCATCTTGGCAGACTGACTCATCCACCGCTCAGCCTTCTCCACCCTGCTGCTTTTCACTCCACTCCCCTCCCCATTTTCCAACTGGCTGGCCAGAGCAAAAGGACCAGCAGAGTTCCAACGAGGACACCTTAAACTCCTTCTAGTACCAAGAATCTCCTGGACTGGGAGCAGTTCTTGCAGGTTTTCTTACGTTAAAGATGGAAAGCTGAGGCCCAAGGATGCAAAGAACTTGGCCATCATCTAAGCTGGGACAATTATGTCTATGTTGCAGGACTCTTGTGAGGATCTGAAGGGCTGAATGTAGTACCCAGCACAGAGGACAGGCTCCATAAAGAAAGATTAGCTTTTGTTCTTAAGGAGCTCAGCACTGGGGATCTACCACCAAAAATGTGTGGACCTAGGACTCTAAGGTACATAACCTTTTCTCTTACCCTTAACCCCCACCTGTAGCAAGCAAACTTGCATTACCTGATTTGGGGATGGTGGGGGGTCCTGGCTAGGTTTGTTTACAATGGAGCGAAGGCCCAAAGTTGCCAGCTCTCAGACCCAGTCACTTCCACTCCACTACTGTTGGTGGCCAGAAAAGGGACCAAGATTCTATACTGGCTCTACACTAACTGTGGCATAACCTGGGCCTGTTTATCCTCTCCGAACCTCAGTTTCCTCATCTGTAAAATGAGAATAATAATCCTATGACACAAAGGGAATAATGAACATATTTTGTAAACAATAAGGGGGTACACAGGTCAAGGTCACAGCCCCTCCCCTCTACAACTCTACACCTTGTGACTTGAATCTAGGGCTAAGCAACCCCATTTGTGAGGGATAGGCCAAGAAAAGGAAGAGGAGTTTGCCATTGATGTGTGCTTAAATTTGCATGAGATTTGTACCCACTTTTCATAGACTCAGTGTCACAGCTGGAAGGGAATTAAAGGCTAACGTGTTAATCACCATACCATTCACCCCTTTTCCCCAGGGCAGTGCTGGCAGATAGTAAGTGTTGACAAAATATTTATTGACTGAATTAATGTATTCTTCATATGGGGAAGAGGACTTGCCCAAGGTCACACAGTGAGTCAGATATGCCTCTCTCCTTCCACTAGCCATTCCACTTCATGGAATTCTTTTTGTTTTTCTCTCAAATGATCATAAATCAGTGGGGAGCCCATTCCTCTCTCCCAACACCCATCCTGGACTATTCCAGCCAGGACAAACAGCCACTGGGATGGCCCTCTCCTTGCCAGCTTGGTGCTGCCAAACCTTTGACACTGCCCTGCCACAAGGGCAAGTTCCCCCCTGAGGAAAAGGCGGCCCCAGTGAGCTTCCTCCGAACACAGGAGTTTCCCTTTTGCTGTCTGGTTGGGTGGGAGTACAGGACACAGCCCCTCAGCAGCAGCAGCCTAGAAGGAAGGGCGGCGGCAGCCATTTCCTACCCTGCTAAGGCATCTCTCTCCCTGGCTAGTCCCTCTCCTATTTCCTGTGTTCTGCTGCTTGCCCCAGCCAGAAAGGACTCCAAATATTAACTTGAATCACAGAACCTTGGAACTGGAAAGGACCTTACAGGTCATTTATTCCTACCGTCGCCCTGCTGCAGGAGCACCCCTGCAGAGGGCGTCTTACCTAACCTCTCACAGCTTCAAGTTCCTCCTCCATAAAATGGACAGGATGACACCTAGCTGACAGTGTTGCTCTGGGAAGAGATACAAGAGGGGATTTAATAAAAGCTAATGTGCATTGGGCACTAGCTACATGCCCAGCATTGTTCTAAGTGCTTTTCGGGTATTAACTTACTTAATTCTTACCACAGCCCTCTAAAGTAGTATATCATTGTCATCATCGCCACCCCCGTTTTACAGAGGAAGAAACTGAGGGATGACAAAGGTAATGTAACTTGCTAAGTTCACACATTTCCTAAGTGGCAATGGCAGAATTTGAGCCCTGAACCTCCATTTTCACCCATGTAATGGTGATGATCATCCTTACCCCAGAGGATGATCTCTCCAGGAGGCTCCTCAGGAGAATGGAATGGAAGACCCACCTATCCCTTTCTCCAAACCCAAGAAAAAGAATTTTTTTTCTGAGAAGGAGCTAGTTAGTAGTGATCTTGAAGAGACAGCTGGCAGCACAAGTGTTCCCAAGAGGAAAGGACCTTCACCAAGGAGGAAACAGTTAGTGATCCGAAAGAGGCAGGCAACAGGAGTGTCCCAAGAAAAAGAGGAATTTCTCTTCCAAGGAGGAGCCAGTCAGCAGTGGACCTGAAGAGGCTGCAGGCGGCAAGAGCCGCTCCAAGAAAAAGAAAGAGCTCCAAAAACCATCCCGGGAAGATTACAGTGGACATTGCGTGGGGGGAGGGCACACCCCCAGTTACGTTTCTCAACGCGTGTTCTATACCCTAATAAAAACAAATTCCCAAAAGTTAAAAAAGAAAGAGGGTGAGGGTTCCATGAGCTCATATGTCTCTGTGTGGGTGAAACTTTTGTACTCAAGTACCCCTAAGGGCTGAGGGGGCGTAATGTGAAGAAACCCTGGGGGACTGACAATGTAACCTGAAGCTTTGGCTCCAAGCAGGGAATGTCTTTGAAGTGCTTTCTCTTAAACATCTACTTGAATTTTCCAGTTAACTTCAGTATATATCCCTGTTGTTTTCATATAAAAACTGGTGTTTTTCTTCTTTAAGTCTTTGAGCAAAGTTAACACTTCAGGAAGATGGGCGTATTAGTCCATTTCTGTATATATAACAAAATACTTTGAACTGGGGGATTTACAAAGAAAATTAAATTTATTGCTTACAGTGTCTGAGGCTGGGAAGTCCAAAGTCCATTTGGTGGTGGCGACAGTGACCCAGGGGTCTCACATTGCAAGATGGTGGAAGCAGAGAGAGCAGGGAGAAAGCAAAACAGACTCTCCTCTTCTTTTAAAGTCCTCAGAACCACGCCCCTGACCACCATTTTTAATCCATTCACTATTGCATGGTCCTACAATCCAATCACCTCTTCAAGGCTGCACCTATCAAATACCATAATAGGATTTCCCACACTCTTAACAGTCATGGTGGGAGCCAAGTTTCTAATACATAAAACTTGGGGGGACACAATTCAAATTCTAGTGAGTTTTGGGGGTCATAATTCAATCCACTACAATGGGTCACATTGATCCTATGGATTCGTATGCCTCCAAGCCACTGCTTTGAACCCCAGGGGTGCCAGACACCCAGCACAAGGTAGGTCCTTAGTCACTGAGAATAGCTAAAGTTTGTGGAGTGCTTGTCATGTGAGCCAACATTCTAAGCACTTTCTATATGTGTTTTAATCACCACGACTCTATGGGAAGGTCAAATTATTATCATTGCTCCCATTATCAAATGAGAAAACTGCAGCACAGAGGGGTTAAGTGATTTGCTCAAGGTCACACAGTTTGGATTGTCAGCTTTGGCTTAGTAACCACTATACATACTGCCTCTCAGGCCACATGAGAGCTTCTCTTGCCTGTCTACACCAGTCTTCACTAGGACAATTGATTTGATTCTTGGCAGAAGCAAGCCTTATTCTGATTAGGTGGGCAGCTGTCTGTGGGCAGAGACACGGTGTCTCTTCCTCCATCCCACTCTTCCCCAGATCAATGCTAAGCCTGGGGCTGGGCTGTGTACAGGGCTGGTCTTCCATTCATGTTTGGCAACTGACTGTTTCCTGGCTGGTGACGGTCTCTTGTGCCTAGCATTTGTTGGGCTGGTGAATACAGCACTAATATTTCATACAGGAGTCCTCTGCCACCCTCCGTGGCAAAGATCCAGTTTCAGAAATGGCTGCTTAATACCCACACTTCTAGGGTTGCCATTCAAAGAACTACACAAGCTCCTCCAGTCACCTCAACTGGAATTCCCAGAACACACCAAACTCTGTTAACTCTCCAAATGTGTTACATGTGCTCTTCTCTCTCACAAGAACGTTCATCATTATTTCCTTTACTTATTTCACAAACATTTATATAGTGCTTTCAATTTACCTGGCACTATTCTAAGCTCTTTGCACATTTTAGCTCACAAACTCCTTACAGAAACCCTGTAGGTACTATCATTGTCCCCTTTTACAGATGAGGAAGCTGAGGCACAAAAAGGCTGAATTATTTGTCCTATCTCCTGTACCTGGCAAAGTCCTACATATTCTTTTAGTACCTCCTTTGAGTAGCATAAGCCATTCCTTTTCTGGGTGATTCTGCAGCTCTTCTACATCAGCAGTCATTCTATACTGAGTGTAGTTTTCTATATGTCTTTCTGCGCAATAAGAATTTGAATTCTCTGAGGTCAGGGACTGTATTTTCAGGAAGGGATTTAGCACAGAGTTGTTACTTAGAAAGTATTTGTTAAAGGCCGGCCTGGTGGCGCACTGGATAAGTGCGCCACTTGGGAAGCGTGGTGGCGTTCCCGCCGAGGGTTCAGATCCCACATACAGACCGGTTCCCGCTCACTGGCTGAGCGAGGCGTGGGAGCAACACCGAGGGTTGCAATCCGTTGCCGGACACGGAAAAAGACAAAAAAAAAAAAAAAAAAAAAAAAGAAAGTATTTGTTAAAGATTTGAATGAATAGTGAGTGAGTGAATGGGTGGGTGGGTGAGTGAAAGCCCAGAGGTAGCTTGACCAAACCAAATGGTGGCTGAGAAGTTTTCTTTCCCAATGTCGTTGGGGTGGAGGAATATAAAATGACTCAATGACCAGGTATGAAATGCAACCACAGGTAGTGAAAGGGAAAGAGAGAGAAGCCCCTCCCCGCCCCACCCCACCCCCCTCCTGCCATTCCTGTGGCTAGACCAAGCTGGCTCCCTAACCACAAAGCCATTCAGGCCAACGAGGTATTGAGTTAGCCACCAAAGCCAGCAGCTCTGATGGCCGCTCTGGAGAACTGGCTCACTAGTTTCTCTGTTTCACCCCAAGAGCCCCATGACTGCCTCTGCAATTCACAGGTTCATATGGAAAAGAGCAGAGGGCTTAGATATCACTCCAGAGAGCTGTGGTTTGTTGCTTCTGTTCTCAAACATTATGCTTCAGTGAACTCACTCTGTCCTTCCCTTGCTGGACAAATGCACTTTGCAGAAAAGTAAAGTGGAGTTTGGGCACAACTCTAGTCTCAGGTTCTGACTCTGCCACTCTGTAGCACAGAACCTTTGGCAACTTACTAAACCTCAGTTTGTTCCCCTAGAAAATGGGATTTTTTTTTCTGCTCTGTCAACCTCGAGATAATGGATCTGAGAGCAGTTTATAAGTGAAAAATGACCAGACACAGATAGAATCACAGTGGGAGTGCTACTTCTAGCAGTGTGCTACAGCTTTCCAATTGAAGGCCCCAAGTCTCAGCCTATCGTTTGTCTCTACCTTGCTCCGTATGAATGTGGCCCAATCATTAGCCTATTCTGGGCTTTAGTAAAACAGGAGGGATAATTCCGAGGCCTTTGCAGTCAAGTCATAGAAGGGTTGTTGGATGGGAAGCAATAGTGTATATGTATACAGATTTTATTAGCTCCAGAGAAAGGGCCCCTAAGAGCTGCAACTCTCAAAGCAGTTGGATATGAACAACAGCTTCAACACTTACTAGATGACATGTCATGTCACTGCTCTGGGCCTCAGTTTCTTCTCTTGTTAAATGGGGACAATAACACCTACCTGCCTGAGCTGTTAAGTGGATCAAATGCGAAAGCAACAATAAGATGTGTTTGTCAGTGGAAAACTCACCCCTTTCCCCTCTGCCCTGCATCACTGCTCTCTTCCTGACCTTGCGTCATGTAAGCTGCTCGATTCTAATGCCCATTAATTCTTTCTACCTTTATTTAAGAAGTAGTTACAGTGCCCACCCCACTCCCTCGCCTTAGTACAAACACCTTTACCTGAGTCACCACTTGCAGAACCCCCTCCTCCTCTTCCTATCACCTGGCAGGGTGTAGCACCAGCACACAGGAACATGTGCCCTGCAGTCTAGCTCAGAGTCCCAGGGCTCTGTCCATTTGAGCAACTGGCCTTGTCATAAAAAAAAGCTGCCGTTGTGTCAGAGGAGTGGTTTGCAGCTTGAGGGGCAGTACCCTGCCTCCTGTACCCCCACCCTCTTGTGACTAGCCAGGAGGGCCTTGTTTGCAGCCATCACTTGGTATGTTCCCCTGGGATTCTAGGCCAGTGCATGAGAGAGCACCAAGAGGCCAGGGCCTCTGCACAAGCCCCACTTGGAGCTGGTGGGCCCTCACAAAGCATCTGGTCTACCCTTTCATGGTACACATGGTGATTCTGAGGCTCATCTAGAGAGAGGCAAGCAACTACAGACCCTGCACCTGGGCTTTGCCCCTGCCTTGCCCGGCCCTGAAGATTCAGTGTTCCAGGGCTCTCGTGGGACCTGAGTGGCTCAACAGATCAAGTCAGAAGAAGGGATTCCAGAGGAGTCCCAAAGTTCTCAAAGAAGTTCTCTGAGAGAATTTCTCCTCAGTGTGGTGTCCCCATGTAACTCATGCCAAAGTCCTGGAAACAAAAGTTGGCAGCACAGAGATTCTTAGATAAACAGCATTGGCAGTGGCACAAATTGCAGCACACACACACATAAGCTGTGAAAAGGGTGGAGTGCCAGGCCTTCCCCCGACTCCATACTTCCCCCACAACAAAGGGTCTTGGAAGTCAGGCTGCTGTCCTGGAACCCTTCAGGAGAAGGAGCCTTGTGAAAATGCCAGCTCCGGCTGAGAGCCCAATAGGAAGGTCTGGATAGCAGGATTTAGCCCCAGGTCAGCTGTGCCCTGCTGTCTGGAGACCTAAGGGAAAGGGTACTACATCCCTTGTCACAGAAGAACCCCTGTGCAATGAGTGGCCCCATGCTATAGGATCTTGTCTTGTTGTCCTGAAGTCTAGGGTGGCCCCAGGAGGATATGAGTGTCCAGTGAGGCTGGTCACACTCAGGCACCTCCCTTCCCTCCCACTCACTCTCGTTTTCTAGCTCTTCTCTCCCAAGCCTGGAATGTTCTGTGTTCTAGTTTAATCAAGGAGGCTGTTCTCTTTGACCAAGTTATTGCTCTCTGTGCCTGGTGGTGCCACCCAATTCTGACTTTGACTTGCTCTGTAACCTTGGGCATGTTATTTGCCCTCTCGGGGTTATAATATCTTCATCTGAACATGAAAAGATTAGATGGGCTAGATCAGTGGCCAGAGAGGAACTTGAGTGCCTACCATGGGGATGTTGGGGGAGGGGAGAACAAGGAAAGGCTGAGCCAGGAGGATCCAGGCCACCACCCCTACCTCACCATGCTTTAGTCAGAGCCATGCTGATTTGATCTGTTTTTTATATTGGGGTTTCACATAGGATTCAATTTTGGGGGGAAAAAGAGTCTGAATCTAAGAAAGTTTTAAAAGCCAATGGACCAAATATGTTCTTCTTGCACCTGAGCCTCAGTTACCTTCTGAGTTATCGTTACATGACTAATATAGGTGAAATGCTTAGAACAGCACCCTGCACATCCTGATGATGATGACAATGACACCTACCATTTATTGAGCACTGAATATGTGCCAGGTATTTTTCAGAGGCTGTACTTTGATCAACTCATCTGAACCCTCCAAACCTTCTCAGGAAGGCACTGTTATTATCCTCATTTTACAGATAAAGACAATGAGGCACAGAGAGTTTGGCAACTTGTCCAAGATCACACAGCTAATGAGGGATGCAACTGGAATTTGAATACAGGCAGTTTGGCTACAGGGCCCTCATTCTTAATCAGTGCATGTATTGCTTCTCAAAATATACACTTGACCCTTGAACAATGCAGGGGTTAGGGGCACTGACCCCCAGCAAAGTCGAAAATCCATGTATTGCTTTTGACCCACTTTCTCCCTGGCCCCAGCAGCACCATGCCTTGTGCCCTGAGCCCCACTGGATGGCTCAGCTTTGTTACTTAAGTAGTACTTAACTGCTAACAGCCTACTCATAGCCTACTGTTAGGTAGGCTACTTAACTGGTTTGGTATATCACACATACATGACATACCTAACCAGAAATGTTCCAATATGTTTATGGAAAAAAAACCTCCTATAAGTGGACCCATGTAATTCAAACCCATGTTGTTCAAGGGTTTGCTGTATTTAGTTATTTTTATTCTTGTTGTTTTGTTGTTGTTTTCATTGGCAAATTATTTTACCCCTCATTTGTAAAATGGGCTGAGGTCACCTCACAAGGTGATTATGTGACGAAAATCAGATCATGACTGTAAAGCTGGCCACCTGGCACCTGCTCTGGCAGCCAAGCCAGGCTGTGTGGTACCCTCATGATGGTGTGCCAAATCTGCTGAGGTAGAGACTACATTTCAAGCAACTTCTCCAAACAGTGGGCAATGCAAAAATGCTGAGTTTGCTAAGATAATAAGGACTGGCTCACATGCTCAGAGCCTAGAAGAAGTCAGGTGGCAGATCTGGTGAAACTTATAAGGTGGCTGGATGGTCTGCATGGGACAGAACTCTACTGGTTTGCTCCATTTACCCCTTACTGGCCCTATCACTCTAAATCTCCTCCATTCGCCTGGTTTAGTCTTCCTTCTTTCCTTTTTACTCCTTTTCTGTCCCCCTCTATTTTCTCTCTTGTCTCCTCCCTCTTCTTGCTCAGCAAGACTCACAATAACTTGTTAAACCACAACACTCTCATTTCTTCTATTTCCACTTTCCAGGGAAATCCTGCAGCTGGTCCCAACGACTGCTTCTTCTGATTGATCCTCCCTTCTCCAGCCACATTCATCTCTTCTTAGGCCGCACCCACCTTCCCCAGGCTAGTTCCCTCAACTTTAACCCCTCGGCCCATAGGTAAATTGCAGAGGTTTGCTCCTTCCCGCTTTTACTTGGCTGCCAGAGCCACTATCTCCCTGAGCAGGTGCCTTCCCTTTTCCAGGTCTGTTTCTCTACCTATTAAAGGTTGAAGGGTGGTGATGTAGGTTGGACTAAATACCTGAGGAGATTTCCAGCTCTAATTGCCAACAGCTTTACATCTGGTTCTTCTAGGAAATTGAATCTTCTTGGCCACTTTTTTTTTTTCTTTTTTTGTCAGGGAGCTTTGAGAGCATTCATTAGGGCCAGAATCTGAGGAACTAGGAGCTGAGTGAAGTGTGTGGGGGGGGAACAAGAGTTGAAGAATTTTCAAAGTAATGAAAGTGCAGTGGGGCAATGAGGCTGGGCCAGTGCCCACTTGGTGGAGGAGCAGCATTTTGCAAGCCAAGTAACTTCAGAAAAATGGTCCTCTCAGCTGGGTTTAGCTTCAAAGAAGGGTCAAAGAGCTGTGTGCCCAGAAACAGGGCAGAAGCAGAGCATCAACACCTCCAGGTGTTGCATAACCCTGAGAATTCAGTTCCATGGCCCCCACATCACCACCTGCCTGTTCTGAACAAGTCACTGGAACTAAGGGCAATGGGAACACAGCCCCAGATGGGGGTTAAGTCACAGAGACAAACATGGCAATAAATAGGGCACCCCTTGCGGTTTCCAAGGCACTTTCATCTCTTTGGTCTCATTTGGCCTTCACAACAACCCTGTGAAAGCAGAAGACTGAGGGCCAAAGAGGAGACAGAATTTATCCAAGCTGATCTGATCAGCAATTGGAGAGCTGAGACTCGAACACAGCTGTTTAGACTTCAGAGCCAGTGCTCCAAAACATCATGCTTTTGCATTTTCAACAGCTTTGACAATAGATTTCTGGATAACTACAAAACAAACAAACAAACAACAACAACAAAAGAAACAAACACTTAACAGTAGCTAGCTCTGGAAAGTGGGAGTGAGGGGATATGGGACTTTGGCTCACCATTTTCTATCCAGATATACAGGTCGAAATTTTTACTCAGAACATGTATTTAATTTTTAATCCATATGTGAAAGGAAATAGCTTAAACATGAGGAAGAACATGATCCCTGCTATAAGACAGAGATACGCAGCATGCTGGGGATTTGAAAGAGAGTGGGGACAAAATTTGAGCTGAGCGTTGAAGAATGGCAAAGGTCTAAACAGACTGGGGGGAGGGGGCGGCGGGGATCGGAGAATCGCAGAGACTGCAGAAGTCAGCCGTTCCAACCCAGCAGCTGTTGCTGACTTCTGAGACAACAGGCCTGCCTAGAAGGAATTCTTCCTGAACAATTAATAAGGTGCATGTAGTGGGTAAGATTTCCTGTTTTCTTTCCTTTCCTCATTTTATATTGTGAGGTACCTGGGCCAGAGCCCAGGGCTTGGGAAACACCTGCTTTATCCGCATGCTCCTCACATGGACTGTAATCTCGACCTGTTCTGAAGATGTCCAGCTGGGCCAGTTCAGCCAGACGGAACCATAGAGACCAGCAGACTTACAAACAGAAGGGGACCTCAGCCAGGTACCTGCCTCCCCAACTGCTTTTCACCAGGGTCCAGGATTCAATGTCAAATTACCAGATGACCAGATTGATCACATATCTGGAAAATCAAGGCCAAACCCCTTTCCAGTTAAGAGTCATATGAACATAGTGTGAAGGAGCTCACAGTGCCTTAGAGACCACCCAATCCAATTCCTTCATTTTAACGATGAGGAAATTGGGGCCCGGAGAGAAGGGACTTGCTGAAGGTTACAAATTCTGTTAGCAGTCAAGTCAGCACATCATGCCTGGTTTTAGTTTAGCCCCAGTGATGAATGACCCTTGTGAATCAGTCCTGGGCACATCTGTTCTTTGGAGGCCTGAGGTGTAGAAGGCACATCTGATCCTTCTGTCACTCCACCCAAAGTTCCCCTCTGGCCTGCACACTGCCTCCCTAGAGTGGGGGGTGGGGCTCTGGAGCCAGGATTCAACATCTGCCCTCTCCATTCCAGAAGCCCAGGGGCTCGTTTCTGAGGCCTCAGCTCCTGCTTTCTTAATCTCAAGTCAGACTTCTGAACTGGAGAAAACATCCCCCCTCCCCCCACACTACTGCCCGGGCTAATCATGGTGGTGATTTCATAATAATTTAATAACTATAATTGTGTATTGCCTGGGAGCTTATAGAACACTCCTACTCCCGTTACCATACTTAGGTCCCACAAAACCCAGGAGTTGGGTATTTGGATGCCCATTTTAAAACTGAGAAAACTGAGGCTCAGAGAGGTGATCACACAGCTAATAAGTCAGAATTCAAACCCAGAGCTGTCTGAATTCTCCAGAATTCTTTCCACCACCCTAAGGCTACCTTTTTTGCTTGTTTCTTGGCAAGGATGGATAGACAGATGGGTGGATGGGCAGATGGAACAAATGGTTCCTGAGCACTCTCTCTGGGGCTGGCTCTGGTTTAGGCATGAGGATGCAGAGAGGAATAAGACAAAGTTTCTACCCTCAAGGAGCCCACCGTTTCAGTCAGTGCTTCTCAGACTTTTGCACCAAAGTTCCCCCAAATGGTTGAATACAATGAATTCATTCCCCCACACCACCCCTAAAAGCTGGAGGAGAATCCCACACAGCAAGGCACAAGTGGGAAATTTCTTTGAAGTCTCCACTTTTATCTTACAGATTCATGTGAATTTTGCATGCTGTATCACAACGGTTCTATGCTTGCTTAGTATAAAAATGATGTTTTGCCCCCAGATCTTTTAGGTAAAATAAGCCGTTCCAAGTAGATGATCTTGGAAGCACTGTCCAGGAAAAGGTTCTGCTTACCTCTGGCCCCAAGGGAGACAGTGGTATATTTTTGTGTGGCATAGGTCTTCTTATACTGTGAAACTAAGATTTTGGCAGAGGCTCTGTGTGCGTGTGTGTGTGTGTGTGTGTGTGTGTGCGTGTGTGTGTGTGTGTGTGTGTGTGTGTGTGTGCGTGTGTGTGTGTGTGTGTGTGTGTGTGTGTGTGCGTGTGTGTGTGTGTGTGTGTGTGTGTGTGTGTGCGTGTGTGTGTGTGTGTGTGTGTGTGTGTGTGTGCGTGTGTGTGTGTGTGTGTGTGTGTGTGTGTGTGCGTGTGTGTGTGTGTGTGTGTGTGTGTGTGTGTGCGTGTGTGTGTGTGTGTGTGTGTGTGTGTGTGTGCGTGTGTGTGTGTGTGTGTGTGTGTGTGTGTGTGGGCCACACATGTGACACAGGTACATGTGTGCCTGTAGGAGCTCCAGAAGTGGGCAGATCTGATTTCCTTGCAAGACCACGTTTCTTTGGCACCCAAAGATGATCCACATTTCTACCCTGGTAACTAGCTGTGAACTAGCCACACTCCTCAGCCCAAAAACCAGAACTGAAAAGGACCCTAGGGTTTCTGGAAGGTTTTTTTTTTCTGAAAAATCTTTTGCATTGGCCCTTTTAGCAACAGCAGTAAGGAAACAAGATGGCACCCACCTCCCAGTGACAGAGATCAGAGAAGGGAGAAAGCCAGGCAAACTTACAGCAGCCCAGTAGGAGCAACAAAGTAGTTATCCCAGGAGATATTTGGGGACTGACAAAGCACTTCCCTGCTTTTGCTGGGTTTCTTAAAACAAGAAGCATGTACTTTGCAAAGTCTGAATGTTGCTCTGCTGTTTGTGTGTTCTGTAATTAATTTATGTCTGTTTTTTCTTGGTTTTAAAGAAAGGTTGTGAGTACCAGCCTACTTGGTGATCCTCAGGGAAACAAGAAAAAGGGGTTAGACTCTCCCTTGGGCCATAGGTTAAAGGGAGCAGGGCATCTCTGGGGGCCAGATGTGGTGATAGCAGTGAGATCAAAGAATGACTGCTACAGTGGGGGATGAAGGGCAAGGGTTGGAGATTCTGAAGCAACTGGCCCTCCCCTTCTTATGAGTCTCCTTTTGGCCTTTTTCTCTTTCCAAACCTTGAAGGGTTTTATGTTTTGTTTTTAATAAGGGAGGTTGTTCCCTTCCCCTGTGGAATGTATTCCCTGAAATATCCTGCTCCAGGGACAAATGGACACAGAGTTGGAAGCCTGTGTTCTCAGGAGCACTACTTCCTATGTTTTCATTTTTCTTCTCAAAAAGAAAACCAAACCAACTCTTCCTGTTTCTGGGTTTGGGATGTGGAAGATCACACAGCAGGAACCCTTTAGCAGATAGGTCAGAAGTGACCTCTGAAAGCTGTTCCTTGGCTGCCCTGCCATGGAGGGAGGACTATTTGAATGGAATTTAGTCCAATGGAAAGAAGAGGATGATGAGAAGAGCTCTGCTTCTGACACTACTTTGTTCTCCTTTGCCTTTGCCCTTTCCCCAGGCAGACCAAAGCCTGTGAGCCATGGAGCTTTCACAAGCTCAGCTGCTGATCTTCAGCCATTGGTTACTGCCAATCAGGAGTAAGTTTAGGGAAGAGTCATCAGGACTGTGAGAAATGATTTTAGGAGGTGGAGCTGTTAATTCTGGGGAAGCACAGATTCTGGGGAGGACATTATATGAAGGGTCTTCAAAAAGTTCATGGAAAGATTCGTATTATCTCTTAATTCTATTTTTTCATGAAATTTTGAAGTACCCTCATAAATGAGTGAGGACTTGGATTCCAGTCTCAGTTTTGCCACTGACCAGCTATATGCTGTTGTGCAGATCACTGACTTTTTCTGGGTTTCAGGCCCCCCAACTGCAATAAGAATATTGAACTGTTTGAGCTATAAGGTCCCTTCTACCTCAGACTTGGGGAAATTCTAAATGCCAGCGGACTGGTCATAGGGAAGAAGGAACACACTACTACTTCTATGAGACTCCAAGGGGTGGTCAGAGCCTGAGTGGGCGTGTAGCAGGAATGGTATGAAAAGGAGCCAGTTAGCAACTGAACACTAGACTCAAGCTGTGATCTCCAATATTTACTTTTATGTGGCCAACTCCAGTCTCCAAATGAAATCTTCATGGAACTTCCAAACGGTAAAATATATTTGGTTGAACGAAGCAAGAATGAGAAACCACTCAACTCTGTTCTTCTCTCATGTCCCCCAAGGAATCTCTGGGGACTCTAGGGTTCCTCAGTACTTGGTTTGAGAAAGTACTGGTTAATATGGTTCGTAAGTACCCTTCCTGTCTTCAGATGTAGGGTAACCTCCAAGTTTCAAGGTGGAAATGTGTTTTACATGGATCTGCACCATTGACTGGAACTACTGGACCCTTAAAAGGGGCCCTGTCTCAAGGCCTTTTGTCATGTGCAGCCAGTGGGGCTCTATTTCAATGTGTAATAGCTAGTTCAGAACTGGAATTATAGGGAAGAAAGTCTGCTGCGAGGAAGAAGTCACCAGTCTGATTACCAGAAATTCTTTTGCTATGCCATCAAAAATAAATGACAGCCCTTGGCCAATTCATTGTTTATTTGAGGCCCCGTGCTTAGTTCTGGGAATACAGGAGTCAGTCGGATGTATTCATTGTACATCAAGAGCTCATGGTCTATCAGAGAGACAGGAAAGAAAAGAGGCTAATGAAGAACAGTGTGATGTGTTGTAATAGAGAGATGGACAAGATGCAAAGGGAGTCCAGCGGATGGTTTGACAGCCCAAGAAGTGGGGCTGGCAAGGACACATCCAGTGGAGTCCAATATGAGGGTTCGTTGTATGTCCAGGAAATAGTGAGTTGTCCCATGGGGCTCAAAAGGTGGAAATGTGGTAGGAGATGAAGCAAAAAAGATAGGCTGTTTGAGTTGTGAAGGACCTTGAGTGTCAATGCAAAGAAGTTGGACTTTGGCCAAAGGTAGAGAACAACCAAAGGTTTTTGAGCATACCAAATTTTTTTTTTAAAAGAAAGATCTGGCAGCAGTCTGGAAGGTGAACTGGAAGTGAAAGCATGGTGGCAGGGAGACCAGTTAGGGAGCGGTAGCAAACATACCTGCCAGAGCTGCGAAAGGCCTGCATGGAGGGCTATGGTGGTACAGGTGAAAAAGAAGGGGTAGATTTGGGAAACATTACCAAGAGGTTCCATGAGCATGATTTGGTGACTGAATGGTGGCAAATGAGAAAGATGGAGGAGTACAGGTGACACCCATGATTCACTTGAGTGACTGGGTGGATGGTAGTTCCCGAACCAAGAAAAAGAGTCCTGGAGCAGAAGATGGTTTCCAGAGGAATGATGAAGAATTACAATCTTTAGTGTCAAGTGTGAAGAATCCACAGGACCTTCTGGTGCTAGTGTCCACTAGCACTTCCCAGGTCTTTTTCAGACTTGTTGCTCCACCTGCAGTTCCCATTCCTTCTGCAGCCCCTAATCTTCTGGATTAAACCAGGCTGTGAAAATGGCCAGCTTGGCTGTGCCTCGGGACATCTGCCTGACCTACATCTGTAAGCCTGGGCCTGACTCTGTTTTGCGCTCCTGAAAACAAGAACTGGGAACCTGGGCTTCCCAGTCCCTTTGGCCTCAAAGGAAGCTGTTACGCTCCTCCACAGGCCTGGAAAACCTTCCCCCATAGCAAAGAACATCTTGAAATTGCCCTTTCCCATTTGCAACAACATGGATGAACTTAGAGAAAATCATATTAAATGAAATATGGCAGGCACAGAAAGAGAAATACCACATGTTCTCACTCATAAGTGGGAGCTAAAATATAAACCTATAAATAAAAGAAAGAAAGAAAGATACAACATTCACAATAATACATTGAACTTTCAAAAGGAGAAATGAGGTTACTAGAAGTGGGAAGGGAGGGGGGAGGGAGGACTGGGTAAAGGGCCACGAATAGCAATGATAGTATATATTATATACTATTATTATATAATAATATATAATAGTATATAATAATATAATAGTATATAATAATTATATAATAATTATTCAGATGTGAGCATCACATACTGCACACACGTATTGATATTCAACTCTGTACCCCAGAGATATGTACAATCAGCTTTGTTATAAAAAAAAAAAATATCAAAAAAAAAAAAAAAGAAATTGCCCTTTCTATTGACCCTACCCTCAGCTCCCCCCCGCCTTTCAGTCTGGCTTCTAGCCAGTGTGTGGGTGGTGCAGAGATTGGGGGGTGGGGGGAGGTGGACAACATAGAGTCAAAGTGCATAGGACCTCGGGACCTTGTAGTTCAACCTTCTCATTTTGTGGACAAGGAAACTGAGACCAAGGGAGGGGAGAAGACTAACTCATGGTCATAGAAGAAGTTAATGGCAGAAATGAGACTAGATCCTAGGCCTCTCAACTCATAGCCCAGTGTTTTTCCCTTGGTTGAATTCACTGAAGATCATGGTTAAAAAATTTCCTGTCTCAAATGATAATCAATTCCAGATACTCCCTAACTAAGTAGATCTCTATACTATTCTGAGTTGCAGTGTAAAATATCTGTCAAATATTAGAGAAATTATGCCCTGCAAATATTCTCTGTTAAATAACAAATGTTAAATGACCAATCTGTCAAGAATTAGTTACAAGAATGATTTGGTCATTTTTCAAAGAGAGGAAATGGGTTAAATTATTATTATGATGATGATTTTCATATGCTTTGTACTGTAGTCTACTGATCTTCTGAGACTTAGAGGTGATAGCCAATAACATCTTAAATAAATGTATTTGTTTCTATTTTCTACATTTTAGCTCAGTCTCCCTACCCCCTCGAGCTGCAGGGATGGGTCTGGGATAGCTGACGGATGGAGTCTGGTGCTGAGGCCAAGCCCACAGCCCCTACAGCAGGGGCTCTTGTTGCAGGCAAACTATTACCCCCCAGGTCTCCTCAGCCACTTCAGCAGGAGCCTGGAGAGAAGCCCTGAATGGCTCTGGGCAACAAAAGGAGCTTTGTGCACTGGGAGCAAGGGGCCTCTGGGAGGATTTGATGTAAGGGTAGAGGGAGGGAAGGTCAGCAGCCTCCACCCCTCTGCGGGCTGCTGAAAAGGGGAGTTAATGGGTTCAGCAGAAGTGTGGGGTCTGCAAGTCAAGGAGTCATTGAATTTCAGAGCAGTAAGATACCTTAGAGGTCATTAAGAGCAAACTATTCATTTTATAGCCGAGGACACTGAGACCCAGAGAAGGGAACAGACAAGCCCAAGGTCACACAGCTGGCAAGGGAAGGAGCCAAAGCCAGAACTTAGAGCTTCTGGCTCCCCTAGTCAAGTGTTCTCACATTGGCTTTGAATTGTGGGTTTTGTTCGGAGGAAGGAGTTCCTTTTAGGCTGCAGAACCTATTTCCATCTTTGCAGCAATTCGTGCTCAAGCAACACGGTGTGAGTGAGGACTTGGAAGAAGTATGGAGTGATGCAGGGAGCCCGAGAGCACGTAGTCCTGGAGGGAGCCCCTAAAGACTGAAGCTCCTTCCGACCTGATTTGTATTACCACAAGCTTCCAGTGTTGAGTATATGCTGGCATGGGATGATTTGGGGTGGTATATTGGCAATCTGAATCATGACAGGTATATATTTAACAATGCATATTAGGAAAAATGGAACTAGTACACCAAAATCTAATTTCATAGCTATTACAGCTTAGGGTGAGGTTACTATTTAAAATCATGTTGATTTAAAGAAAAATAGTAAGTAGTGGCACAGGATGAAGTGATGGCAAAAATTGTGAAGTTGGTTCACAAATAAGTGAAGTGCTACTGGATTTTGGGGCCTTGATAGCGAGGCACTCAAAGTTCTCAGGCCATCCTCCTGGGCCTGGGCAGCACCCCACATGTGGAAGCCGGTTGAACATTCCTAATGGTCTCCTGTAGACAGTGCCATGGAAGCCTATGAAATACCTTCCAAGGATTCCTGTCAGTGGGACCACTATGACAAAGCAGTGGTGTGTCAGAAAAATCTTTGATTGACTCATCCTAACAGGAGGAAGATTATATATGCAAATTATATATGCAACGGTCAGCTTTGAGTCAGTGTCTTGGCTCTTTCACCTCTCAAATGTCCCTGGCTGGGCCTCTCCTCTACCACTTCTGTTCTGCTCTGGTGGCACTTGGAAGAATGGCATATGAGAACACAATAGGCTCAATGTATAGATGGGAAAATGGAGTTTCAGAGAGGGGAAGGCTCTTACTTAAATCCTTCCACCATGAGTGGTAGTCAAGACAGGGTCCCAAATGAATACTGCTCTTACTGCCCCACGTTTCCTGCTCCACAATTCCTGCTCTGTTGCCCTTTCCGTACGCTCCCCTCAGCTTCCCTAACCCAGATCAGGTAGTGACAGCCCACACTGCAGTCCTGTCTAGCACAGCTCACTCTCTTCAGGTCTTCTAAACTCATCAAGGGCCCAAGAAGCTGCTAAGATTAGTCACCTCTAAGAGGTCTGGGTGGCTGAAGGAGAGGGATGAGAGGAGACACTGTATTTTTGTACTTCTTGAATTTTGAAACATGTGAAAGCATTACCTATTTCACAAGTAAATAAATAATAAAACAAATCAAGAGTTCTGCTCCCTCCCTGAGCTAAATCTCAGAACTAATCACATTTGTTCAGCACTTCGACATTTCGAATGCACTCTCTCTTATGATCCATACAAGAATCCCATGCAATAAGCTCCATTTTATAGATGTGGACACCAGTCCAGAGAGAGGAAGTTACTTGCCTGGGCTCACACACTGAATCTACAGTGAAATTTGGGCTAAAATCCAGGTGCCCTGATTCCCAGTGCCTTGCTGCTACCATTGCCACATCCACATGAACTCATAATTTCTGTAGGATTGTCCTTGAATCAGATTGTCCTTGAATCTGAAATAGTGTGTTCACACTTGCCCTTAAATGGACATTTTCAAACTTTTACGTACGCAGGAAGACCATTCTCACCCCAGCTTTGTATGTAGCAACCACTTCTGCCTGTCCCCACCCCCTAAAAGATATTCCTCTCTCCTCTAGAAGCCACAGACCACTCTGTCACTTGGTGCCCATCCTCCCAGGGTTCAGCACTGGCACCTCAGCTTGGCACAGACATCCTAATGAGGCATCTTGGCAGCTGTGAATGCATTTGTCTGGGAGTCACTACTTCAGGGCCTCAGGGGTTTCTTTTTAGCTTTTGCAGCTGGTGTCTCTGGAATGGAGAAGTTTGTCCTTCCTCCAGTATGGGCAGCACACAGACTTTGTGCCCCCAGAAGTCTCTGTTGCAAAGCAGGAACTGTGCTCAGCAAGAAGCCCTGTAATGGTGATGGGGGGAGGAAATGGGGGGAGTAAACAAGCAGATGTATGCTGTATGCTGATCAAAGCAGTGTTCTTGCTTCAAAATAAGCTCCCTCTCATCTGCTGTCATGGCAATGCAAATAAACACCATACCCTGTCAGTTCTTTTTTAGCAGACACCACCTGAGAACTCAGGATCCTAAGGTAGAAAAGTCCTTGGGAGGTCACAAGATCCTCTCTCTGCCTCCCAGTAAGACTATGTGCAAACCAGCTCCAACTGCTTTGGGAGGTCCTCATGAGCAAGGGCTCTGGGTGTCTCTTCCAACATCTCCCAAAGATGTCTCATAGGCCCTTAGTATGCCACTTGTTCATTGGTGCCTTTCTGTTTCAGCGGCCCCGAGCTCTGTCACCTAGAAGTTATGCTCATTCAAGTCATGAGCTAATCCTGATGAAAAACAGGAGCTAGTGGGGATGGCATAGGTCAGGCTGGAGCCAGGAGGATGGCCTTGATGACCTCAGCGAAGCCCAGCCTATGCCAGGAGTCCAGGCTCTGGCAGCAAACTCCTGGCCAGTATCCTTTTTCTTCTTCCCTAAAGCAGTCATCCCTCTTTAGACAACTGTGTCCTCCTCGATGGAAGGAAGTTGTTCCCAGAATGCCACTTGTCCACACCCAGCTAGAACACCAGAGGTAGAAGGCAGATAGGGAATCAGGCTCAAAGAAACTTGTTAGAGAGCAAAAGAAGGGATTTTTTTTTTTCACCTCAATGCTACATATTTCCCCTCAGTCTAACTAACTCTGAAGGCTACTTCCTCTTGGGAGCCTTCTAGATAAAGCAAGTGTTGGGAATGTCACAAACAGTGAACCCCGAATGCCAAGTCTCCTTTCTTTACCCTCCCCTTACCTGTTCCCTCTCCTGACATCCCACCCCTAATACTCTTCTCAGTGGAAAGAAGGCATTTGAGAACAAGGGAAGCTTATGGGTGGCTGCCACTTGCTGCTAGCCTTGGAGGCAACTCCTCCCCTGGCTTCCTGGCAAGAGCACAATCTCCATCTGAGAAATAAAGAGGCTCTGCATCCAAGCCAAAAGGCAGGCCTGAGGATGTGAGAATTTCCAGTAGAGGGAGACAGAGAGATGTCTCCGGCTTTTGCATCTCAGCAATTGACTCCACTGCTCAGGGGCCTAATCAGCTGGACCACGAGGATTTCTTAGAAGCTCAACTTACTGTATGCCATTTGTGAGCCCCACCTCATGTACTTACCAGCATTCTTCCTCAACTGCAACAAAGGAAAGCACTGGAAAGGAAACAGAGAAATTGTCAAGGCATTGTTAGAACTGGGAGGGATCTTTAAAGTCAGCAAGTTCAATTGACCCATTTTACAGAAGGACACAATGAGGTCTGCAGAAAAGGAAAATGAACTAAGGAGCAATGTGGAGCCTAGAATCCCAGACTCCTGACTGCCTACTCCATACTACTTTCTTCTATCCCACTGGCTGATTACTCTGGTTTATTTCACTGTCACCAAATGGAGTGTGCCCCCGAGTCAGGGGGGAGTGGAGATAGTCTGCACAGCTCACAGTACTGTTCCAAGGCCTGAAATAAAGATTGTCAAAGAACTGGTCAGCATTGCTTAGCACATACCATCCTTGTTATAGCACCAACCAGGCTAGAAGCAAGATGCATTGGTGGAAAGAGCAGTATTTAGAATTGGAGAGCCCAAGTTCAGGACCATCTTCCTCTACTTACTGGTTATGTGACATTGGATGTTACCCATAACCTCTTGAGCTTCACTTTCTGCATCCATAAGACTAGGGGATTGTAGTGGATTGAATTATGAATTATTCAAATTATTGAATTTGTGAATTAAAACTCCCTGAAGCTTGAATTGTGTCCCCCAAGCTTTATGTATTAGAAACTTGGCCCACCAGTGTGACTGTTAAAAGGGTGGG
Source organism: Galeopterus variegatus (assembly GCF_000696425.1). Lineage (NCBI taxonomy): Eukaryota > Metazoa > Chordata > Mammalia > Dermoptera > Cynocephalidae > Galeopterus > Galeopterus variegatus. The sequence continues at coordinate 528,982 of NW_007726558.1, read as the reverse complement.
AAATCCTATTATGGTAATTGAAAAGTGGACCCTTGAAGAGGTGATTGGATTGTAGGATCATGCAGTAGTGAATAGAATAAAAATGGTGGCCAGGGGCATAGTTCTGAGGGCTTTAAAAGAAGAGGAGAGTCTGTCTTGCTCTCTCTCTGCTTCCACCATCTTGCAATGTGAGACCTCTGGGTCACTATTGTCACCACCAGATGGACTTCAGACTTCCTAGCCTCAGAACTGTAAGCAATAAATATTGTTTTCCTTTATAGAACACCCAGTTCCATGTACTTTGTTATAGAAACACAAAACGGACTAATACAGAGAGTAATAATCATGACCTCACAAGCTTCATGAGAAATTAACATACATGAAAGCACATTTTTAAATGATAAAGCACTGAATAAATTCATTCATTCAACAAATATTTATAGAACATCAATGCCCCATAGAGCACTATGCTAGATGCTAAGGATATAGCAATGATCTAGACAGATGAGCTAAAATCCTAGTGGGAAGGGAGAAACAATAAATAAGTAAACAAAGAAATAAGGAAATTTCAGGCATTACTAAGAACGAAGAAGGAGAAACTTTAAAAAACAGGATGATGTTGAGAGTGATCAGGTAGGAGGAATAGGGAGATTGCCAGAGGGGATCTCTCTGAGAAGCTGAACTTTAAGCAGAGACCCGAATGACAGGATGGAGTTAGCAATGTGAAGATCTGGGTACAGAACATTCCAGGCAGGCAGAGGTTGAAGAGAGAGGCAAGGGCCAAATGTTGCAGGGTTTTGAAGGTCAGGGTGAAGATTTTGGCTTTGATACAAATTACAATGAAGGCTTCTGATCAAGATGGCAGAATAGATGGTCTGCAGCATCACTCTCTCCCACAATCAACCAATTTACAGCTATTACAAAGGAATGACTGCCAAGCTGGGGCCACTAAAGCTCAAGATTAGAGGAGAAGGGACCTATGGAGTTCATGAAGGCCGGAGAAGCCATGATGAGAGAAAGAAAGGACCGCTCTGACCATTTCAAGCCCCAAACACACGGAGCAAGAGCTGGCAAAAGCTGCAGCTCTACCCTTCGGATGAAGTTGTTGGAGGCTGCAGAGGAGAAGAGGGCCTTGGTGGTCCCCAGGCCAGCAAGACCACTAATAGTTCCCATGGACCCACATAGGTCCACAGACAACTGACAAAAGGAGCCGCTCAAAGGCAGGTGAGTCCCGCACAAGGGACTGGGTATGGCCCATCCCAAGAGAAGTGTTTGGAGTGTGGGTGGTGGGGGACACGGGCCCATCAGGAGAACACTGGGGCACAGCATGGACAGTTGATCTGCCCTCCAATCAGCACAGGACCATTCAGTGGAGATTGGTCAGGAATACAGAACTGCAGGGGGTGCATTTTGCTGAAAAGACTCAGGCCCAGACCAGAGTTTCCACACAACCCAGGTGTACTGGACCTCACATGACCCAGAAGTATATACAAGGTCAACAATTAAAACCTGAGCTGCACAAAAAGCCTTCCCCAGGGAATCGGCAGCAAAGCAGCAATTTATCTCAAACATGGGGCTCAAGTGCTGGTTCCCACAGGAAGTTCCCACATTTTAGAATTAACCAAAGGACAAAAAATTAGTTCCAGTGCAGAGTTTAATGGTGGGAATAGCAAATAATCCAACACAGAACTGAAAGAAAAAACTGAAAACCCACAGATCAGAGACGAAGTTCTGATATTAACCAGTAAAGGTCTAACACCACCAAAGAACACCTATAAAACCTAGAAGGACCAAAAGCCCCCTGAATTCCAAAGTCAGGGTTGGGGGAGCCCCCGAGAGCCTCAGCCATGCTCCTGCCGATGTCCACATCCAGCCCAGTGATGACCTAGCCTCTGCCAGAAGCCCCCTTGGCTCCCCTGTTGGAAATGAGGAGGATGCCACAGGCCTCGACCACGCCTTCCCTTCCTCCTTGACCACGCCTTCCTTCCCTCCTTATACCCTCCCTCTCCCCCTACCTCCAAACTGTTCTGCAACAACATCTTAGAATGTAAAATAATATTAATTAATTAATTTTTTTTAAAGCTATGCTCATTCCTCCCCGAAGCAGAACCCTAAGATAATATCAAGGACAAAAACAGAAGCCAGAAGGAGCCTTGGCAAGAATTTGCACTTGGACCCTTACACGTCCCCTTCCTTCCTGCTTTTCATTTCTCACATTCCATTCCCTCACCCCTCTCTTTAAAAATCCCCTCAGTAGGGCCAGCCCGTGGCTCACTCGGGAGAGTGTGGTGCTGATAACCCCAAGGCCACGGGTTCAGATCCCTATATAGGGATGGCCGGTTCGCTCACTGGCTGAGCGTGGTGCTGACAACACCAAGTCAAGGGTTAAGATCCCCTTACCAGTCATCTTTTATTTAAAAAAAAAAAAAAATCCCCTCAGTAAATCTGAGTCTTTGAGATGGCTTTAGCCTGGCCATTCTCCTTCAGGTTTATTGGAGAGATGGATTAACCTAACTTCCCTTCTCAGGTCACCAGCATCCCTTCATAAAGCTGATTTCCTATATCACCAAAAAAAAAAAAAATTACAGTGAGCAGCCATTAGTGGGTGCAGAGCAGGAGAATGACAAGATCGGATTTCCACCGTGGAAAGGTCCCTCTGGCTGCTTTGTGGGGAGTGGATTGCGAAGCTAGAGTGGAAGCAGGTAGATCTGTTAGGAGGCTTTTGCAGTAATTCAGACAATGTCATGGGCTTGGTATAAAATGATAGGGGTAGAGATTTCAATTCAATAGTTAAGAATAAAAGAAAAAAGGAAGAAAGAAAAGAAGCCTACTTCTTAGAGGCAGAAGGGTCTTCTTGCCTATTCTCCTGCCTTCACGCAGCCAGCTTCTCAACCAACCAAAAGGAGTTTCCATAGTATGTGTCATATCTCTCACTCTCTGCACAAGTGAGTGCCATGCCAGCTGCAGACACTTGACTACAATGGTTTCTAAGCCTAGGTGATTTGTCTCAGCCTTAGATCACTAATTCATATATTCATTCATTTACTCATCCATTCACTAGGTGCCTCCTCAAGGATAGGCCCTGTGCTAGGTACTCAGGGATTCAGATAAATCAGACATGTTCCCTGCTCTTGAGAAATTCACAGCTGAGTGGGGGGAGTCAGTCACATGCACAAAGCATCACAATTCAATGTAAGTGCTATTAGAAAATATAGAAGCTTGTGACACTGAGCAGAGGGAGTAATTTTTTGCTGGGAGTGGGGGTCCATTCTCATGAGGACCTTCCTGGAGGAAGTAGCATTTGGAACAGGTTTTGAAGGCTGAGTAGTTGTTCATCAGGCAGACAAGGGGACAAAGAGCCTGGAAGGCAGAAGGAAGAGCATAGAAAAGGGGCAAAGAGGTGTCGAAGCATGTGGTTTTGAGGAAACTGTGTATAGTCTGGCTGGAGAGCAGAGTGCCAGTCAGAGAGTGAGAAAGAAGTCTGGAGCAGCAGGTAGGGACCAGATCATGAAAGACCTTGTAGGTCAACTTAAGGAGCTTAAACTTTATCCAGAGCCCAATGCAGTGCCATTGAAGGGGCTTCCACAGGGGAGTTCCATAGTCAGATTTATGTTCCAGAATATTATTCTGTTGAGGATGGATCGGGAAACAGGGAAGGGGGTTAGGCAAAAGTAGGGACAGGGAGACCAAACCAATGGTAAGTTTCTGGGTTGGACAGTAGCTTTCAGGATAGGAATGAGGGGGCCAATATATGGATTATTTATGTAGTAGAACCAAAGTACTGTAAATGATAGGACATAGGAGGATAAGACAGGATTCAAGGACGATGCCGCGGTTTCTGACCTGGCAACTGGGAGGATGTTGATGCTGTTAACTGAGATCAGGAACAGAAGAAAATGTAGTTTGGGGGTATATGGGAGGGAAGTCTTCCTGTTGTAAGGAATCGTGCCTTCGACCTCTTTTATTCAAGGGGTCTGTGGAACATCTGCTCAGAGCTGTCCAGTAGGCAGTGGGGTAGACCCACAGATGCTAAGATGCACAAAAGCAGACATGGCCTCTGCCCTGGAGGATCTTGCAGTCTAGTGACAGAGTAGCCAGACAGAAAAAGACAATCAGGAGTTTTTAAGAGAAAAAGGGAATCATGTTAGAAGAGTGAAAAAGAGAGCCAGAACCAAAAGAGGGATAAAAGCAGAAAGGGGTTTGCCGGGTGAGAAGTAGGGAGATCTGAGAGGGGTAGTTCGGAGGTGAGCTGCAAAGGCTACTGACAGGCTTTGTCCAGACTAAGGGAGTCCTTGGCCATAAGTGGCTGGGACGGAGCTTGCTCTCCCCAACACCCTCTCTAGGACCAGTCCTCGCCCTGCTATCTGAGGGGAGGCCTGGAGAGACGTTTTGTCTTTTCCTTGCCAGGTTTCTCAGCTCCACCCCCCACAGCCCCAGCCCCAGGCCTTGAGCCAGTCATGAGAGCACGTTCTTCACATTCCAGCCTCCCCCAGCCCTCTCAGCTGAGCCACACAAGAGGCTTATTCACAGCCTGGCCCTCTCTCCCTCCAGAGTGGGCTCTCACCACCCCCAGGCCTTGCCCATGTTTTGCCAACATAGACTATGGCCACTGTGGGAAGCAGGCTCCCCTGACCCTCTGGAGCTGACTCCTCTGTCTCTTGGAGTCTCTCAGTTAGGAGGTGGGTGCAGTGGGTTTGGCCACATGTACACACATGACTGTTCCTGTATATTCTATGCCCTCAGTAAACTTTCCCTAGGCTAGGCCTTGAATAGGGGCTGGGCTGTGCTAAGCTGTCACTGGACACAGGGATGGATGAGACACAGGCTGGGTCCTTAGACGAGCTCACAGTTCAGTATGGAGACAGCTGGGTTTACAGAGGACAGTATTTGTGCTGGGACTGGATTGAGTCTGCCACCAGGCCCTAAATTGGAGCATTGGTGTCATGGCACCACTTTTAAGCCCCATGGTAATGGCCTGGGCACATGTTCTCACATTTAGGGTGTGATGTCTTCTTGGGGTGGGGTGCTATAACCCTGGAGGATGCTAATCTCTTCCTTTGAAAGGGCAGAGGAGACCTGGTCTCAAGAAAGACTGGCAAACACAGGCACTCAGGCTTGACCCTGAGCCTTCAACCAATTCTTTGCTGGGCTTCAGACTTGTTGCCTATAATGATAGGTGGGTCCCTGACAATTCGTATCTTTCCATCATAAGGAAGAGGGTGAGGGGCAATCCTAGCTGGGAAAAAGCAGTGAGAGAAATGACTTCTAGAAGGCTTTTGTAGAACTCAGAGTCTGAGACAGCCTTATAGGGAATTCCCAGAGAGCCTATCTCCCCTCTGTCTCCTCACTGAGAGTGCAAACTGTCACATACTAGCTTGAAGTGGGTAGGCCTCTCAGAAGGCCTGACACTCCATTCCTATGCACCAGGACTACTGTGATCTAACACCCCCAGAAAGGGTACCATACCTATAGCCTCAGGAATGCTGACCATTTTATGTCACCCCCATGACAGAAATTCCTACTGCCTTGGACTCCTTTCCCCTTAATTCCTTCCTGCCAGTCCTAACAAGGCCTCCTTTCCTCCTTCCCTGCCCTGACTCCTCACCTGGCTGCAGGGCCACTCTGGGCCTGGCTCCTTGCCTTGGGCCCCTTTCCCCAAGCCTTCTCCAGCCTCAGGTCTACTGTCCTCCCACCTCCACAGCAGGCCAGAGCTGGGCCAGGGAGGAGAGTGAGTGAGCAGCTGTAACTCCCAGGGGTTCTCTGGATAATCTCAGGAATGTCAGATCCCAAAGACATGACTTTCCCACCAGCCAGCATGGACCGTCCTTCCTGCTCAGAGCTTGGGAGTCTTTCCGGGAGAGGGGCCTTAGAAGGGTGAGTGTAGAAAGTGGCTGGAGGGGAGAGACACAGTGGTTCTGGTGCGGGATGGAGCTTCTTTTCCAGACTCTAAAGTAGTCTGACCAGCAGTGGGAGTAGGGATGAGGGGAGTAGGGATGGGGACAGGAGGAATGGGGGAGTTGCCTAAACAACCCAATTCCTGAACCTCAGGGTAGTAACATCTGTGCTTTCTACTGTCCTTTTACTTCCACAGATGTCTCCAAGTCTAGGCTCTCCTCGGCCAGGGGATGAAGGGAATGGCAGGTAAATTTTCCCCTCATTTTGTAGATGAGGACACTGAGGGCCCAAGGCATGGGCCCTGGGTCACCTAGAGCAATCAATCAACTATCTTCACATTTAACTCATATTTACTTAGCACCTACTATGTACCAGGCCCGTTGTAATCAATTATCAAGAAGGGATATTCTCCCCATGTTGTAGATAAGAAAACTGAGGCTCAGAGAGGAGAAAGAAAAGCAGAACCTGGGCTAGTAGATCACTGTCCTGTTTCCAGTTACTACATTATATCATCATACCACATTCTTCTCTCTAGCTCTCAGAGGGTGACCCAGCCCAGGGTAGGAGAAAGGCCAGGGAAAGTCAGCCCACGCCCATTTCCAGGGCCTCAACCCCCATTTCCCAAGTGCAGGATTTCCTTTCCTCTGCCCCTTGGCAGCCCCAGCCTTGGAATTGCCAACTGACCTGAGCTTTAAAGTCCCTGGCGGCAGCAGCAGCAGCGGATCAGGAGCTGGCCCAAGGGATGGGACTGAGGGGCTCCACTCCCCCACCCCATTGTGACACCTCTGACCTCAAATACCAGCACAGGCCACTTGAGCTGCTGCTCCTTGTTATTGTTAGTAGTGACTTGGAAATGCAGGCTGGACCCTGGCTCCCAGAGCTTCCCAGGCCTCCAGCTGTTCTCAGGCCCTAGGGGCTACCAGGAGGACCAGCCTCCAGAGCAGGCTCTCTTCCCTGAGCCTGGGCTCCCCTCTCTCCTCCCCAGGGAACTTGAGTGGAAATCACTGACATTTTGGGAGCAGTATTTTTTTTTTTTCATTTGGCCTGGAAGTTCAGAAAAGTATATGTGAAATATAATGAGTATCAGAGCTGGAATGACTCTCAGAGATAAACCAATTCAAGCCCCTCACTTTATAAATGGAGAAACTGAGGCACAGATTACATAAACATAGTGGACTTTGGAACCAGATTACCTGGGTTAAAAATCCCAGGTTCACCACTTAATAGCTGTGTGACCTTGTATAAGTTTCCGAACCTTTCTGTGTCTCATTAAAATGAAGATGATGAGAATAATAGCTCTTGCCTTGCAGAGTTATTGTGATGGTGAAATGAGTTAATATATGTCGAAGGGCTTGGAAGGGTGTTGGCCACATAGCAGGTGCTCTAGAAGTATTGCTAGTGTGAGTTCTAACTTCTAGTCTTTGGGAAAACAAACCAGCCCGGCATTGCCAACTCCGCAACCTTTCTCACTTCTGCCTTCACCGGCCATGATGTCAGGTAGCTCCTTACCCCCCAGGAGCCCCCACTTGTACACCTTTTGGCACCAAAGAAGCTGAAGGCAAAGAATTTGTATCTGAGGAGACATAAGTTGGAGTCAAAGTCTTGCCTCCTACTCCTCATCTCACCTTCCCAATGCCCATCCCCATCTCTCCCACCCCCCAGAACAAAGATTGTCCAATCTCAGATGACTCTTGAGCAAATCGCACTGTTGTGCTGAGATAGGGCAACTGGGGGAGGTGGGGCAAGGGTTAGGAGCTTCAGATCAGGCAAATTAGGGGGGTCCACTTTCCAATTCCCAGGCTGGGTCCACAGTTCTTCCAGGCTCTGCTGTTGCAGGAATCACCCGCACTTCAGTGCGGCCATCCCTTTGCCTTGAGGACTAAGTGTGACTGCCAGCACAGGTACTAGACAGACTAAAATTGTTAACTGATTCAACAGTTTCATATGATAAATTTTCTGGACTGAGTCAATTGACCCCACCAACATGGCACTTATGGGTTGTGAGTGTAAAACACATTTTAAATCTCCTAGACAGTAAGCCCCATGAGGGTAGGGATCCACAGCTATTTTGCTCACCATTTTCTGTCTCCTCAGGACCTAATAGAGTGTTTGGCACATAGAATAAATATTGCTTGCTTGAATGAGAGAAGGAATGAATTCCTTAAGACTATTACCAGCCTAAGGAAACTCCCCGTTTCATTCAAGATAACAAGCATCTCAACAGGCTTTGCCATCATTATTTAATTTGATCCTCCCTATAGCCTTGTGAGGTAGGAATTATAATTATTCCCAGTGTACAAATAATAAGAATGATTAATGCCTACTAATTGTGTGCCACTTCCCTAAGACCTTTATATGTATTAACTCATTTAAGCTTCAGAACAACTCTATAAGGTAGAAGCTGTTATCACCTATATTTTATGGAGCAAGAAACTAAGGCTCAAAGGGGTGAAGTAACTCTCAGGGTCACACAGCTAACAAGTTATGGCTCACACAGGTGAAGGGCTTGACTCCATGTCTTCTTATTGTAGATAACCTGGTCTTTTCATGTCATCAAGGGCACCAAGGTCAAACTCCCACACACGAATGTCAAAGTCTCTCATTCTGCGCCCTTCCTCCTGTCACCATTCACACCCAGCCCCTATATCCAGGGCAAGTCCCTTGGCTCTATGCCTCCTCCTGCTCCTGTCTCCAACCTTATTCTTCCTTGAAGAAGCTCCCTGCTCTTTTCCTCCACTGACCATCCTTTCAGATTCTGATTCAATGGAACATACACCTTGCACCAGACTTTTACATACATCATTTCACTGGCTACTCCATTAAGTCTTATGCACTGAGAAGAGGTGACTTGCCCAAGACCACTCAACCTAGATGTAGCAGAGGTAGACATGATATTCAGGACAGTCTGACTCTGTGTACAGTGCTCTTTCTGCCACACCAAGCTGCCTTCCATTCGGAACCAGGAGACTTCTCCCAGAAAGCTTCCTAGATCACCCAGAAACCAACTCACAACTCTCTTTAACTCCATCTGTGCCAATAACATTACCACAACGTGTTCTTTTGCCTCAGTCCATGGGCCTGTGCCTCACAGGTACACAGCCTGTGCCTGCATCTAGACAACTTACAGTCAGCCATGCAGAGACAACCCACGGAGAGTGGGGATGTTTCATGCATGGCGGGAGCCAGCACCCACCACTCAGCTGACACATTGTTTGACTGGGCTGTGGAACTCTGCAGAGAGGGCCCTAAGGAGGAAGTCTCCTTCTATGGTGTATAGGGCCTTGCACTGTCCCTACTAAGCAGTTTTCCCCTGACCTGAGAGTCTATGTCATAACTTCTTTCTTTGGAAGGAGTAATTGAGAGGTGGCTGCATATAACGTCTCATGTACACTACCATTTATACACACACACACACACACACACACACTGCCATCAGACTGGTGAAGGGACCTGCGGCAGTGTTCTGAGACGAAATAGGCTATCTGAGGAGGTAGTAAGCTCCACATCAATGGAGGTGTGCAACAGTGGCTGGCCATTTTTTAGTAAGATGTGATAGAGGGGACTCCTACATGGAATGTGGAGATGGCATCCAGAAGTCTCTGAGGTTTCTTTCCAGCCCTGGGAGTCTGTATACCTTCATGTGTACTCCTGAATTCTCTGCACTCCCCCTGCTCCTCCTACAACAGATACACACTGCATGTGGCAAATTAGTCTTACTTGGGACGATAAGGGCAAACGAATGGAAAAGTAAAGAGATCCTGGAGGCTGGGAGTAGAACTGCTGAATCACCCAGTCATCATACACTTTCACCCCATATCTTGTCAGGCTGATTCCCAGCAAAGACTGGAAAGCTGCAAACTGGCTTGGGGGCAGAAAGGGCCCGGGGTGTGTGCAAGCACATATAAAGAGGATACGTGTTCGCTTCATGTGCGTGTGTGTATGAACATGAATGTGAACCTGTGCAGGGGTGAACACCGCACCCACGTGAACAGGTTCCCCAGGTGGCCAGGTATAAGTGCAGCCATATGGAAGTCCCATGAATACTTGGGGGAGAGCATTCACAGCAGAGGGTGCTTGAGAATGTGTACCTGGGTCAACTCAGGAGAGCCCTCGTGCACATATGCACTCCTGTGTGTGACCTAAATGTGTGAGTTCAGTGATGGGAAAAGCATGGTGTCCCATGTTGGACCACAACTGAGTGGCCAATCTCTACAAGCCTTTCTAGTTAACAAGGGACTTTTCTGTCCATGATTTGCTTTGACTCCCATAGAAGCCTTGTGGGTAGGTGAGACAGTGTTGTTACCATATACATGTATGTGTGCATGTGTGTGTGTCATGTATACAGATGTCCCATCTAGTATTGCTGTTAGATTTTACCAGAGACAAGTAGCATTTGGATTTTGCTACAGAACAAGTAGGAAGGTTACAGTATAATACACAGACCACATTTGAATCTGGCTGTGCCCTGACTACTTGTGTGACCTTGGGCACATCTCTTCTTTCTCTGGGACTCAGTTTCCTCATTGGTAGTTTGGAGGGAGGAGCAGAGAGGGAGGAATAGATGACCTCTAAGAGCCTTCCCATCTCTGATATTGTGTGATTATCTACCTATGTCATAAGAGGAGGGAATTGAGAGACAGTAGAGAGAATTGACACTTTCAAAGTCACTCAGAGGTCATGGCTGAGATGGAGCTCCAGCTGGATTCTTCACCTCCCAGGTCAGTGCCCTCTAGGAACTGATATGCCCACCTGAATAACAAAAGAAAGGATTCATGTTCGGGGCACTTGTTATATGCATAAAACCATGCTAGGCACTGGAACAGAGCAAAAGGACACATCAGAAAATGGTCCTCGGTGTGTGTGTGTTTGTGTGCATGTGTGTGTGTGTGAGAGAGAGAGAAAGAGTCATATGCATGTTTGGTTGTGCTGAGAGGCCATGGATACCTTCCTGGCCCCTTCTGGACTCCAGGGAAAAAAACATCAGACATATATGGAACTATTTATACTGGGTTCATCTCACACCCAAATGCCCCTAACCCTAGACCAGCTCAAAGCAATACTGATCCCTGGCCTGGCCTCTTACCACCTTCCCAGTATTCCTGGATTCTGAGGTGTCACCCTTTAGCTCCCAAATGGGTCGCTCTATTCCTAAACCCGACAGGGTCAGAGTAGAGGATTGAGGGAGAGTCATGGAAAAGGAGCAGACGATACCTGAGACCCTAACCCTGGAGTTTTCAAGTATGGAATAAACCTTATTCTTTGCTTTGTTGCCCCCAGTATATAGTTTAGAAATCTGCTTCTAACAAGTCATGTGACTGACCACCTACTCCGTGCCAGGCACTTTAATAACACAACCTCACCGAATTCTCATAGCATCTCTGTAAAGCAGGCACTGATTAATGTCATTTTGCTGACAAGGAAACTGAGGCTCAGAGAGGACTTGCTCAAAGGCATACTGCTAGTATGTGTGCATGTGGGTGTGGGGTAGGATTTAAACCCAGATTTGTTTGCTTCACCCTCCTCATACCTCTTCAGCTGATACAGACTTCCACATGGTGTGGGATGGTAGGGGGCTTGGTTTCCCCATTATGACCACAAGAAGGTTGAATGAGATGATCTGAAGGGCCCTTTCAGCTATAGCAGGCTCTGCCATGGCCATGCCCCTCCCCTCAGTCAGCTCTTCCACAGCCATGTGATTGCTGACAGGGGTTCTAGCTCAGAGAGTGAGGGTGGTTCAGAGCAGCCCTTGCCCTTGACTGAGCTTACAAGCCCAGAGAGCCTGCCTTTCTGACTGGGGCCTCAAAGCAGCAGAATTGGAAAAGGGAGCACAAAGTCCTAGCACATGTTGTGGATCTGACAGGCTGCTTCTTAGCTCCAAGATCTAGCCATGTATTGATTAGCGTCTGCCAAGGACACACACAACCACAGCCTTCCTGCATGTGCATATGCATGCATGCACTTTTGTACTCTACATAATTTGTGAATGTGCCTGGGTCTGTGTGTCTTTGTATGTCCTTGCATGCTTGTATGTGGGAGACAATGTATCTGTGTGCATGTGTGCCTACCTCTGTATATGCATGCATGCATACATGTGTGAGTCTACATGCTTGTGTACATGCACTGTGTGCATACGTGCACTTGCATGTGTTTGTACCTGGGTATGTGTGTGTTTGTCTCTGTGTGTGCATGTGTGTATGCATGCTTGAATGGTATGCTTGTGCATATGTGTGTGTAGCTAAGTGTGTACAAATGCATGTGTATGGCCTTTGTTTGAGGACACGCACATGAGTGTGTGTGTGCATTAAAGTGCCTGGGACCTGGGATAAAGATCCTTGACCTTCTCTTGGGGCTCTCCTAGCCCAACTGCTTCTAAGAGGCTGACATGGGTTGGGGGTTTTGTTGGTGTATTAGTCCGTTTTGTGTTGCTATAACAGAAAAACCTGAGACAGGGTAGTTTATAAGGAAAAGGGGTTTATTTGGCTTATGATTCTGGGACAGCTGCATCTGGCACGGGCCTCAGGCTGCTTCTACTCGTGGTGGAAAGTGGCAGGGAGCCAGCGGGTACAGGCAGATCACATGGTGAGAGGAAGCAAGAGAGAGAGAGGACGTGCCAGGGTCCTATAAACAGGAAGCTCACGCAGGAACTAATAGAGCGAGAACTTACTCATTACTCCCCCCACCTATGGAGAGCATTAATCCATTCACAAGGGATCCGCCCCCATGACTCAGATTCCAACAGGGCCACATTGGGGATCAGATTTCCATATGAGTTTTGGAGGGGACAACACATCCAAACTCCATCAGTTGGGCATCTGAAAACTTGAGCTAATGAGTGCAAAGGGATTTAAATCCAGGCCAAACATCCAGAACAGTTAACCAGGGGAGTGAATAGCGGTGCCTCTCAGAAGTCAAAGCTCAAAGGCTCTTTCTTTATTCGTTTTTTTTAATTGAAATGTATTGATTGTACATGTTTATGGGGTACAGAGTTATATCTCAATACATGTATATGATGTGTAGTGATCAAATCAGGGTTGTTAGCAAATTCATCATCACGAAAATTTATCATTTCTTCAAAGGCACTGTCAATTCCTCCTTCCGCTGTCCTTATCATTCTGTCCAGCTCTTCATCATCTCCTCCTCACCCACGCTCACTGTCATTGCAGCCACCTCCTTCCTGGCCTCTGCATCTCTACTTGGACCTTTCTACACTCTCCCCACCTGCTGCTGCCAGAGTGCTTTTCCCAAAACAGTCCATTTAATTATATTCCTACTTTATGAACTCAGTCCCCACCCCACCCCCATTCCCTAAAACAGTACTCCCCAGACTTTGGGAATTCATGGCTGAGGAAAACAATTTTTAAATAAATAAACAGGGGAATAGTCAGCATGTTGCAAACTTTTTTATTTTGCCGGGGACAGACATTTAAATATTTTCTCACTCCTATTATGTTAAAGAAAGATCATTTGAACCCCTACCTCCATAGGAAGGACACAGTAACCTCCAAATTAAGAATAGTCCTTGAAGTTGAATTAATTTAGCTTTATGAAAACTGCAGTACATTATCCCTACTTTTCTCTGGTTTCACCACTGATGGGTGAAAACTCTCATTCGGGATTACCACTAGGTGAGGACCAAATTCCGGACCCAATTCCAAACCCTTTAGGAAGTCGCCCCTGTTTTCCCCTCTGTAGTTCCTCTCCCCTCGAACCCTACCCTTAAGCCATAGCTCAAAACGTGCCCTTCCCCCAGCCCACCACCATTTGACTGCTTCCAAACTCTTACTCACGGAGTTCCCTCTGCCAGGCATGCCTGGAATGCCCTTCCCCCCTTTTTGGACTAACAAACTCTTCTCTTCCTTCAAGCCTCAGGCTCAGCCCAAATGTGACCTCCTGTGAAACTTTTCCAAGTTCCTCCCAGTGGAATGGATCTTTCTTTCCCAAGGGTCCCAGAATTCCTTTCATCCTATCTTATAGTCAGGCTAGTTGAGTGAAAGTCTTCCTACTGGGCTGGACTGTGGGGAGCCATGTAGTGTCAAGAAAGGCATGGACTTAGGAGTTCAGATCCCAGCTCTGCCAGGCATATCTGAGTGACCTTGTAAATATTTCTTAACTGCTCGCAGTGTCCTCTCCCCATCTATGAAAGCAGGAAAACAATGGGTGTGGTGAAGATCACCACCACAGTGAATGAATTGAAAGTGCCTAGGTCTGGCACATAGTGGATACTAAGCAAATATTAGGTCCATGGTTCTTGAGAGCAGAAATCATGCCTTACACATCCTTGTGGGTTCTGCAATGCTCATGTATTCCACCAAGACCAGGACGTAGTAGGCACTCAACAAACATTTGCTGACTGACTGACTATATAGCACAGTGTCTGGCATATAGTAGGTGCATGGTAAATATTCACTGCTGTTTTTTATCTCCTCTTTGAAGACAGAAGCTATGCTCTTTTTTTGTCTTTGTGTAGCTCCCATGGTGCTTAGCACAGAGTAGATGCTTGATATATGTTAATGGAAATTAATAATAATAATGATGATGATAATAATAATAGTAGATATCGTTACTAGTGTGGATGCTACATACCAGGCATCATGCTAGGAAGTTTATACATTTACCTCTAGTATTTGCATACATTTAATATGTAACCTAAATACACCAACCTCATCTCCGGGAAGCAACAGAGGCAAGTTTTATGAAAACAAGCCAGCTCACCTACTTGTTTTCAAGGGAAAGAAGCAGAAAATCACAGAGCTGGTTAAGTGACAAAAGCGAAACTTGAACCCATAACTTTCTAGCTCCAAGACCCTTGGGTAGTCTCAGAAATCCATCTGGCCTGCCTTCCCAGCTGGCACACAGGGGTCCCAGCTGCCTCCTTCCCTCCGAGCGGTGAGTGGGCTGGGCTGGGGCTGGGCAGCCACTTACCTTCACTTTCCTGAAGCAAGCCCAGAAAAAATCCAAGAGAGGCATGGTGGAGCACAGGAGCTGGCAGGGCCCAGCAGGACTCTGCTGAGCAGGGGCCTTTCCCTCTCTGGGGACTAGGCTAGAGGGGACCAGGGGCTCGGTGAGAGCCAGTCATGGCCCTGTAATCCATCAGCCGGCACTGCGAAGGGAAAGGTGAAGAGCAGCAGCTGGCCTGAGCTCAGCTGCCTCGACTGCAGGCGCCTCCCGCCTCCCAGCCTGGTCTGTGAGGGAGGGAAGAGGGGAGGAGGGAGGGAGGGAGACTGGCTAAGAAGGAGGGGCCAGGAGGCGGGTCACTGATTCAAACTCAGCACCGTTAACCAGTTGGCTGGGACTGGACAGCAATGCCAATTGAAATTCCCTGAATATTACAATTGCCCAGCTCGGGGTGTCCAGCCCACAGGCTGGCTCAGCTGCCAGTCCCGCACCTGCATGCTGGCACGCCCACCTGCCTGCTTGCCTCCCCACCGGCTACCACACCAGCTCTCCCTGGGAGCCTCCCGGTACAACCATGACCACGCAGGGGCTGTGGAAAGAGTGGTGGAGAAAAGGGCCAAGGGAGGAGAGCCTTGAGCCCAGGCAGGATCCAGGAAGGTGTGAAGAGAGTCAGTGGAAGGGGAAGAGTTTGTGGCCTTGGGAGCCCTTCTCAGACAGGAGCCCTCACCCTGCATCAGGGGCTCATTCTCCAGCCCTGCCCTAAATTCAGGAATCTTGACTCACTCTGACACCTCAGGGAGGCCCCTTCCTTCTGGGTTTCAGTTTTCCCGGCTGCACAATGAGAAACAGGGTTATAGGTCTCTAGGTCACAAGTCTGTTGTATGACTCCTGTTTGGGGGTAGGTACAGGGCAAGTCTGGAAGAAACTTTTTCCTAGACAACAATTAACAGCTCCTCTCAGAACTCCCACGCTGCCTCTGGGAGTCCATAGGATATCAGGTAATGCCCCAAAGAGAATCTGAGCCCTCAAAGGCCATTTCATCCATCCCTTGCCTTGGGACATAACAGCTCTCTCCCAGCTCAGATAGACTGGGTGTATGTCCTTTTCTGAACATCTTCTGAAGAGATGATGGCTTCCCTCCTTTATCCACTCCCATGCTTAGAACCCTTTAAGTCCAGAAGTTTAGCCTGGAATCTAAACTAGAACCTTCTGGATGCCCTGAAGTTGGTTTTTTCAGAGGAAATAGAGTTAGCACTAGGCAGTTCTAGGGGCTTTCTGGGCAGGAAGCCATTAAGAGGCAGTTATCCTCCCCTCCCCCACCCCTCTCCAGGCCTCAGAAGGCAGAGTGCCATGGCTGGTAGCCAGAAGGCTCCCAGGGACCCCATGGCAAAGGGCCAGGCTTGGGTCTCTGGTGGGGGGGCGGGTACATGTCATCATGAGGTCCAGAATAACTTACTCCCCCTGGCCTCACTTTCCTTTCAGAGACCAGAGCTGGTCAAACAAAGGGCCAAGTCCTGGGACCCTGGAAGGTCCTAAGCCTGCTTTGAACAAGCCCCTGCTTGCCTCCAAATACTTTCCTCATCAGTGGTTTTGTCATGAGGTTTGTCCAGACCTAAGAGTCTGTAAGGATCTTCCAGCTCTGCTTACAACTTACTCTGTGGCCCTCAGTTTCCCCATTTGTACCCTGAGGAAGTTGCAATAACTGATTTCTCACCTTCTCTCCAGCTCTGACCTCAGAGGTATCGCAGATGTGAGTTCTGTTGGGTTTGGTTAGGAAGATGGTCAGCGAGAGCCAAGACAAATGGCTCCTTCCCACCCACCTCCAACTGAACACAGGCCTATAAGGGGAAGCCCCTGCATGGGACTGGGGACCAGGTACAACATGAAGGGCCAGAACAGAGAGAGTGTTTCCTCCTTTGAGCATATGCCCTCTCTCCCTGCAGCCAGAGGCCTGAGGATGGAGAACCATGGAGTAACTATTGTTGGAGCAGCAGCATGGCTGCCTAGGATGGCCACATAATCTCTTCTCCCTGAAGTTCACCTCCTTCTTTAGACTTGGGCACCTCGGAGGAGGTACATCAGCTGTGGCTTTGGGCATTCACTGGGGAGGCAATGGTGCACAACACACCACACCGACCTGAGGAACTAGGAGATTTCAGTTTCAGTTCTGGTCCTCTCTGGCCAGTTTAGCCTTGAGGTGATTAAGCCCATGAACTCTGGAAGTGGACTGCCTGGGTTCAAATGCCAGTTCTGTTACTCTAACTGGGTGACCTTGAGCCTGTTACTGCCTTAGTTTCTCCATCTGCAAAATAGGGGTAATAATAGTACCTACCTCGCTGGGAGGTTTGAACTGAATGAGTTAACGCCTTTAGGACAGTACCTGGCAGAAAATAAGTTCTTCTCAATAAATATTATTTGTTATTATTGAAGAAGCAGGGGTTTTGGAGCCAGACAGACTTAGATTTGAATGCTGGTTCTGCTACCTTCTAGTAGTGTGTCCTTACAAAAGCCACTTCACTTCTCTAAGCCTGTTTCCTCATCTGTCAACTGTGGACTCACTGCTTACATAAGGGAGCTGCTGTTAAGAGTTAACCAGATTATATTTATATGCACTTACTATGGTTGGCACATAGCAAGTGCTCAATAAATGTTAGTTCCCTTCCTCCCTCTTCCTGTCCTGAATGCTCCTGACTCTCCCTGCTTCTGGTCAAGCAGAAGGAGCATTGATTTGGCATCATCTAGATGTGAGTTCAAATCCAAGCCCAGCTACTTTTTGGCTGTTTAACCCCCTTAGGCAAGTCACTTTACCTCTGGGACCCTCAGTTTCCCTAGCTGTAACATGAGGATAAGGATAAAGATCCCTTCTTGCCTCCTAGATTTGTCATTAGGAAAAAAGAAACATGAAGGGCCTGATGTGAAGTGGGTTCTCTCAGTCAACACAAGTCCTCCCTCCTCCCTTGTTTCCTTCCCCCCACCCCCCACCCCATGGGGCTTCTGAATCTGGCAGGCCTTCCCTTGCCTCACACTCAAGACTTGCCATGATCGGCATAGCAAGCACAAAGCATGCTTTCTTAACCTCCCAGAACAAGACTGCTTTACACTATTAAACATTACTCAACTATTAAACGTTGTTGAAGAGTTTTTTATTTATGAGGGTTATAGCTATCAATATTTACCATATTAGAAATTAAGACTGAGATATTTAATGAACATTGATTCATTCATTTTAAAAGCATGCTTATAACTTAAACATAGGATAAATAACATATTTTAAGAACATATTTTTATATATTTTTTACAGAATAATATTTTCCAAAACAAATGTAAATATACTGAGAAAAATGATATGGTTTTACATTTTGTTCTATTCTCTTTAATACCTGGCTTAATGGAAGAGAGCTGGATTCTCATACCTGTCTCTGCATTTAGTTTGTTGTGAGATGCAGTTTGCGTTGAAGTATCTGAAAAAAAATCCTGCTTCTTGCAGATTTGTACTTTGAAAAGGGAGACCTCATTGACCCTTGGAAAGGTTCAAGGACCCCCAGGGATTCTTGGACCATACTTTGAGGACCACTGCATTAGGCAATCTTAATTAAACCTCATTAGAGAATCCTGAGACATCTGAGCTGGAAGAGTCTTGCAGAGCATCCAGTTTGAAACCTCTCCTTGTGCAAAAAGAAAAACTGAGGCCCAAATAAGGAAAGGGGTTACCCAATTTCACACAACAAGTTAGTGGCAGGGCTCAGATTTAGGTCCAGGTCTCCTGCTTCCTAGGAAAGTTCTTTTCCCACTGCCTTTGAATAAAATACAGCTTTATAGTTCTAAAAGGCGGCCTAGTCTGGGTGGTAGAGATGCTTGGATTCTAGCGCCAGGTCTGTCACTGATGCAACAGTCAGAGCTTTTCGGAGTATCCAAAGATTATAGCACAGGCTATCCCATAAGCTAGTGAGCTTCGAAAAGTTTGCCCAAAGAACCTCTCAGGTTGCTTTCAGCCTGAAGAGCCTAAGAAAGATGTCTATAAATGGTACTTGCATAACAGTTCAGGCAGGGTTCCAATGGCAGGGCCAAATCAGTCACTTTTCCAGGTTGAACAGGGAAAATGGTAGGCAGAAAGAAAATGTAGAGGAATTATTCCACATTTATTTCATTAAATAATGATTTATGTATTTGTCTATACTCTACCTTTCATTCAGCATCGTCCTGTTATTCATTCAAATATTTATTTGACACCTACTATAAACCAGGTAATGGGCTGAGTGCCTTGTTCCATCAAAAGTGACTTCATCACGAGTGATCTCAGATGAAAATAACACGTCTCATTGCTGTAGAAAACGACCTGCCTCACCTTTTACTTCAATCTCTACCTGTTCATTTTATGCTCATTTTAGTGAGCGCCACAGACTCAGTGAACCCTCAACTATTGCATGCGTTGGGGGGTAATAGTGAGAAATTAGAAAAGCGAACCTGGACAGAACTTGGCACTTGTATTTCATCTTTTTTTTCTTGGTCTCTGAGTATTTACCAATCTTTCAATTAATGCATTCCACCATAATGAAGGGATAGGGCAAAACCCAATGGAAATAGTTTCCTAGCATTCCACAGGAAGGCAAGGACTTGGAAAAGGCATAAGTCTGCATTTCCATTTCCAGTAATTACTGTAGAGAATAGAGTGAAGTGTTCCTATGAGACAAACATTTGTGTAACAATCTCCAAACAGCAATTTACTCTCCTAGAGAGGAATATGGTATTATATACAACTCCTCGAGGGCTGAAACTTTCATCTGAGGGGACACGGTTTTCCAAAGCACATGTACTTTCAATGCAAAGACACTCACATTGGCATCTAGCACTTCCTGTCAATAGGTTACAGGATCTTATACCCAGGCCTTTTACTTTTACTCATGTATTCATTCATCCATTAATTCAGTAGACTTTACTGATCACCACTCTGTGCTTGGCCCTGAGGATAGAGATAATGATGATGATTAATAACAATAGCTAACATTTACTGAGCACTTTATGTGTACCCTTTCTGTTCTAAGCACTCTCAAACCTTACCTCATTTAGTTTTCGCAGCAACCCCATGCAGAAATTACTCTTATAATTCCCATTTTATAGATGAGGAAACTGAGTGCCAGAGAGGTGGTGTTGGGCTAGGGCTCACACCCTTCAAACCTGTTGTACAGACTGGGTCACAGACCCCTTATATACAGACTGGATCACAGACCCCTCACATGCCAGGCTGGGTCACCAAACCCATCACATACAGGTCATGAGCTAGGTAATTGGGAAAGATCCCAGGAGCCATTAGCAGAGTTGAAAAGTTCATTCCAATGCAAGCTCAGTCCTCAGCTTCCTCAGTAGCAGCAGCAGCAGCAGTGGCCTCCCGGAGCATCCTGGGGACCCTGACAGCAACAGCAGTAGCAACAGCCTCCAGCAGCAGTAGAAGCCTCCCCATGCCCCACCCCCACCCCAGGGCATCCTGGGGGAAGGCAGCACTGCAGATCAGAGCCACTTGTCCTTTATACTTAAGTCTGATAACCCAGGACACCTGGGTGCAAGTCAGACAACCCAGGAACACCTGGGCACACATGCTCAATTACAGACAATAACCAAGAAATACCTGGGTGCACGTGCACAGTTATTATGTTTACATTAAATACTCAGCAAGATCCTGAACCCCCAAGAGATCCTGACCATTTACTTTATTTTCCCAAAACCACCTCTTCAGGGTCCCTCACCATACAATCTATGCATTTCAGAATCTTTCACAATGTTCCCTTAGCAAGGATAACTGACCTTTGCATTCACATAACCTCTGTACTTATTGTGCATTCTATACACCTTGAGGATTGTCCCTGTAGCTCTACCCTTTCAGCTATATTTAGTGACATTCCATCCCAACAGTCCCAAAAGTCTTTAGCTTGTTCTAGCAACAATTCAAAAGTACAAAGTCTCACCTAAGACTAAAGGCAAAGCTCCTTTCAGTTGTGAACCTGCAAAAATCAATAACAAATTTATCTACATCCAAGATACAGTGGTGGGACAGACATTGGGTACGCATTCCCATTCCAAAAGGAAGGAATAGATCAAAAGAAAGAGAAAGAGGCCCCCAAACAAACCCAAAACTCAACGGGGCAGACATTATGCACAATGGGGCAACTGGGCCCCCAAAGCACTGGGCAGCCCTGCTCCTACAGCTTTGCCAGGTGCAGCCCATTGAGTTACCCTGGTGCCTGTGGCTTTTCCAGGTCAGCACTGCATGCTGCCAGTGGCCCTAGTTCTGGGCTCCTGGTGGCAGCCCCGCTGTCCTGGCTCCACTAGACATTACCCTGATGGGGGCTCCCTGTGGGGGCTCTGACTCCACATTTCTTCTCCAGTTTGCTCCATAGATGACCTCTGCAGTGGCTCCACCCTTGTAGCAGGTCTCTGCCTTCTATACATCTTCTGAAATCTGGATGGAGGCTGCCACACTTCCAGTGCTCTCATGTTCTGCCAGCCTGCAAACTTAACACAACGTGAACACCACCAAAGTTTCTGGCTTGTGCTCTCCAGAGCTGCTACACAAATCACACTTGGGGCCACCCAAGGCAGGGTTGTCCCAGCCTGAGCAACTGGGATGGAGACAGCAGTTTCCTGAGGACAGCAGCACCCCGGGTCTGTCCTCTGAAAACTCAGTTCTCCTAGGCCTTCGGGTCTGTGATGGGAGGGGCACTCCTACAAACTTCTGAAATGTCCTCAGGGCCTTTCTCCCATTGTCTTGGCTATTAGCATCTAGCTGCCCCATCCCTGACTCTCAAACCAGCTCAGCATACATTTGCCATTTACTCACAGTCTTGGGCAATTCTTCAGCATTCACCCACACAGTTTGAACAGCTGCATTCACCCATTTCAGCAAGGAGTGGTTGCCCTGCCCCTGTGCATATCTGTGGCTATTCTGTAACCACTGCCACAGAGACAAGTGCATAGTAACAGAAGCTAACTTTTCCACCTTTTCACCAGGTGAAAACATACTTGGAATTCTGTAGGGGCACCTGTCCTTGGGTCATCTGACCATCTGCATGCAGCACTCTTTTCCCAGGTTTATGTGGCACCCAGTGGGCCATTTCCTCGGATTTAAGTGGCACCTAGTGAGCTGTCTGCATGTCAAATAAATGTGACATGTGTTCACTACATCTTCTTCAAAGCACATCACACTATCCACCCCTAGGTCCCATAACTGCAGTAGCCAAGCAGCCAGGGGCTCTGTTTCTGCCAAAACTGTTTCCCCAAGCCAACTGATTCAACCTGGGTATATAGGACATAGGTAGTGAATTGGGTCACCTACGGGTTGCCTATTGTTCCACCTGTTCCCATAGGCTGCTCGTGCTTCACTTTCTGATGAGCAGGTTGTGCCAGGAGATGCACAGTCTTCCCCAACTCACCATAAGGTTTGTCATCATCCCAGGTGTCAGAAGCAGGGATGACCCATTCCTGCACTTCAGCCTCTAGGGTGTGTATCCATGCTTCCAACCTGTCTGCTTTCTGTTTCAAACCTTGAAGCTGCACTTCTTCACACGGTGCCTGGTCCATGCTGGCTTGCAGCACAGAAAGCAACAGCCAAACCCTGATCAACAGGAACGCGGCCACCAGACACCACAAACCCGAGGGTAGCCATATTTCCTCCACCTCCCAAGGGGCTAATGGCTCTTTTACCTGCTTGACATCCTGCTCACAGCACCAATTGTCAGGCTCTTTTACCTGCTTAGAGGCCTGCCGACTATGCCAGGTGGAAAATCTTGCTTAAGTTCACACAGCTGATAAGTGACAGAGCTGGGGTTCAAACAAAAGCTGTCTGACTCCAGAGCCCATGCTTTCACACTTTACCCTGTGCTCAGAGATGATCCCCACCCTGGCAAAGGGCTGGCTCATGCTCCACAGTAGAGTTAAGCCAAGTAGACAAAGAGCTCTGATCCAAAATAGAGCATGAGGAGGTAGAAGTAGAGAGAAAGTGTTATTGGAGACTAGATGAAGGTCAGCACAAGGGATAACAAGGCTTTAGGGAAGAGGTGGCATTCAGGTGGAAAGATGGGCAGGATTTAGGGAAATAATGGGATGAGTATTCCAGACTGAGGGAAAAGCATAAGCAAAGGTCTAGAAGTAGAAGTTCAGAAATTACATATGAGAAAGTTCACTCAAGTGGTCTGCACTGTAGGGTGCATAGACTTGCCATATTGAGCAAGTAAAAGTACGGGGTGCCCAGTTAAATTTGAATTTCAGATCAACAATAAATACTTTTTTAGTATATCTGAAATTCAAATTTAACTAGTGTCCTGTATTTTATATGGCATCTTCAAAGGTGCATAAATGGGATGCTAGAATGAGAAAGGATAGATTAGAACCAGATAATGAAGAGCCTTCAATATCAGGTTAGGTAGTTGCCAAAGGACCTTGAAAATACATCTTTCTGAGTCTCAGTTTCCCCTATCTGTAAAGTGAGAGCACTGGACTAGACCAGTGAGTGGTTCCTAAACCTGGTGCATGGCTACATTTAAGCATATGGATTCCCAGGCCCTTCCCAAGATATCCTGAATCAGAACCTTAAGAGGTAGGGCCTGGTTCTCTAGTGATTCTGATGAATAACTGGGTTTGGAAACCAGCAGGCCAGGTGGCTCTAAGGGCCCTTCTAGCTGCGATTTTCTTTGTGATGGATACAAGAATTGATTGTACTGGAAATGAAGGCAATACCTTTATACCGTTAAATGTCTGAGTCCCTTCTGTCTCTCGGGTTCCCTCACAAGTGAGGCCCAACCATTTCCACAAAAGACTTTGGAAAGCCCCTTCCATTTCACTCCCAGCTTACAGAAGGCCACCATGTTTAATGTCCACACTATGAGGAGTCCTGGAAAGTGGGAGGCAGCTAATCATTTCCTTGCTGCAGAATGTCCCTTGCCTTGGCAGGAATTTCTTTCTGCCCAAGGGAGGAGGCCAGAGATAACTAGGAGGTGAGATGAAGACTGGTGTTCTGTGTGTCACAGGACCATCAAGGCAAGCAGCCAGAGGCTGAGGCAGGCCTGAGTGTGATCTCTAGAAAAGACAAGAGATGCCCATTGGAGAAGAGAAATTCTTGTTTTTGAAAAGTCTGGGCTTCTAGTCATTAGGGCCTAGGGTGGGTAATACAGACTTCGCAGCTCAGAAATGCAGGGTTCCTGCCCTCTGCCACAGTGGCTACTGCCCATAAGTAGGTCATCTCAGCACCCCTAGCTCCTGTGGCTCCTACCCAGCCAGCCTGGTGTGCTGAGAGTTAGAGGTAGGGCAGAGGATATGATATCCCCAAGAACCAAGCTCTGCTACATTTCCTAGCCAGGCCTAGAAGCCCCCACCTTATGCCAACCCAGTCCACCTCTTCAGGAGGCCCTTGGCTCTATTCCTAAGTGTGAGGGCCCCTCAGGGCTGCAACTGACTTCATGGGGCCTCCTCAGTAGAGCCCAATTGTCAACAGGCAAGTCTCGCTGGGCCTCACAGGAAGTGGTGGCAACAGGGGACTGAATCCCATGAGCAACTGATTATCAGCAGGATTGTCAGTCATTATCAGTCTAGCAAATTTTTACATGAAGTGGTGGCTCCAAATGTTCTGGCAGCAGGACTGCTGTCTTGGCTCCAAGAGGTCAGCCAGAGTTTGGCAAGGTTAAGAGAGCAGGGTAGAAACACTGTCCAGTGACGGAGGAGAGGGAAAGGGAGGAGTCAAAAATGGGGGCCGCGGGGAGGCACTGAGAAACAAGGCAGGAGAAAGAAACAGATTGGCTTGGAGCAAAGTCTGGGCCACTGACACAGCAGAGACTCTGGGCAGGGACATCCTGAGTTAGCGGCAGCTAATGCTGGGAATCTCTTTGCCAGGCATGGTGGGTAGTCAAATTCCTTGTCATGGGTGATCAGGGCCACAGTTTGCTGAAGTAAACCTGGATGCCCTGAGAGATGGCAGGACCTTGGCAGACACTGTGGAGCAGGCCTTGCTACATTTGCATCAGGCAGGCAGAACAAGCTCTCTGCAGAGCTGAGGCAACAGCCAGAAGTGGGGACACCCAGGGGAGCAGTAGAGGTCTTCAGTCTTACATGATGTCTTGGCAGAGCACACAGTAACTAACAAGGAGTGCAGGGACAGGTGATGCCAAGCACTCCAAGGGATGGTTGGGGAGGTAGCAGCAGGAGGGTGTCTGTCTGCAGACAGCAGGACCTTGTTGGGGGAAAGGGGCCAGACTCAAGTCTGGGAGGGGACGAGCAAAAGCAAGACACCAAGGATGAAACCCAGGGACCAGAGCTGAGGTGGGCAATGTGGAGACTTGGTCACTGTTATCATTCAGGGCCCAGTGACTAGAACCAGAGCACAGGGTCGGGGTCAGGGCACAGCAAATGTCTGATGTTGAGGCCAGCAGGTAGGCCTGGCACTGCGCAGTGTCAGGACGGGTGCCAGAGATGGAGCTGGGCCTGAAGGTGGGGTCAAAAGGTCTCAGCTAGGGGGAAGGAGATCAGCAGTGGCTGGGTACCAGGCAAGAGCAGATAATCGGCACCCACAGGGCCAAATCCAGCCCAGAAGTATCTGATTCCCTGTGCTTGACACAACTCAGCTTGCACAGCTTGACTCAGACTCTGCTGTAGTAGCAAGAAGTCTTCCCAAGAGGCTCAGGCTCAGTGAAAGCAAATCCTGAGCTGGGAAGCTATGGCCTTCTTAATGACCAAGTGAACCACGATACCTCGGAAAAACCACTGCTGGGCTTCTATGTCTCCATTTCCCTATCTACCTTCAATTCATAGAACTGAAAAATACATGGAATGTGTGGAAGGAGGGAAAAAAAGAGTAATAACAATAATGAGGATGGTAAAAACAATGACAGAACAATAAGACAAAGAAGGCATAATGATGAGTTCTAACAAGATAACCACGATCATGGCTAACGTACGGTAAGCACTCACTATGTGCCAGTCACTTTTCATGGATTACCTCATTTAATCCTCACAGCAACCCTGCGAGGCACATAGAGATGAAGACACAGAAAAGGTTCAGAGATATTTGCCCAAGGTCACACAGTTGGTAAGTAGTGTACCCAGGTTTCTAAACCTGGCAGGCTGGCTCCTGAGCCCACATAAGTAGCCTGCATGCTCAACTGCCTTCCACAAGAAAGCTCACAGGTAGAAAAAAAAATAATCCCCAACTACTCCTGCTAGCCCACTGGCAGTTAATAGGAGCATCTCCAACAGCAGAGATGGGTTGGTCATCATCCACACCCTCACCCAATCCCCTAGACCACTGGCTGGCCACGGTTGGCCAGGCCTAGGGGCTCAGCTTGTGGCTAAAGCCAGAATTTTCCTCTCTGGAAGGCATACCAGCTCTTCTCAAGACTGCAGTAACTGCCATTGACTTTTTGGCACCAGTCCCTGACCACCAAGCCCAATGTCCCTCTTCTAGTGTCCTGGCTCCCAAATCAACAGAGTGGTTTTTGAGCAAAGCCCTGACTCCATGGGAGCAGAGAGAGCACTGGCCTTGGAGTCAGGAGAATGAGGGACATGGGGTTCAAATAAAAATAAAATAAAATGCCAGATAATGATAAGGGCCATAAAAATGTAGCAGGGGGAGAAAATGAAAAATGATGGAGCTGGAAAGGAGGGTGTTGGGAAAATATAGGAAAATGTCAGGGCCCCTGAGATGTTCAGAATCTTGCCGAGCATTTGCTGTAAATATCCTCAGGTGTTCCTTGGTTACTACTTAATGTAAGTTGTGTATGGGCTCCCAGGTGTCCAGGGTTGTGGACTTAAGTATAAAGGACTAACAGCTCTGATACACCTGCTTCTCAGAACTCTCCAAGAAGCCACTAGGACAGCTGCTCCTAGCTCAGAATAAAGCCTATTAATTTTTGACTCACGGCTCCCAGGACCTTTTCCTATTACCTAGCTCATAGACCTGTATGTGGAGGGTCTGTGAGCTCTAGGCCTAGCTCTACAATTGGCATAGTTAGCAGGATACTGAGCAGGTACAGGAGCCAAAAGCCCCTTGGGAGAAGGAGGAAATGTGGCTATTCTTGAATATGTTGTGCCCTGTGGCCACTTCCCTATCGACCGGGATCTGGTTGCTGCTCACTATACTGCAAGTCAGCATAGACCAGGCACTCCATGGAGCAGTATGGCCTCGAAATATGCAGCGGAGAACCCCTTGAGAAGGGGAGGAAATGTGGCTATCCTTGAGTATGTTGTGCCCAGTGGCCACTTTTCTGCTGACTGGAGCCTGGCTACTGCTCACTATGCTGCAAACTGATCAAGATTTGAAGAAGAAAGCAGAGCTGTTGGAAGCACAGATAATTGTCCTGGAGGATGACATGCAGCAACTGGCCACCCCTGCCTCTCACACCTGGAAGAATGACAAACCCAGTGGTGAGTTGGAGGAGACTTTGTGTCTCCAGGCATGGCCTGTTGTGCACCAGAAACTGAAACATGAGCAGCCTATAGGACCAGGTGGACAACCGGCAGGTGATCCCCAGGTGACTGAATTCACTACCTATGTCCCATATACCCAGGTTGAATTAGTTGATTTAGGGAGACAGTTCCAGCAGAAACAGGGGGAGCTCCTAGCTGCTTGGCTGCTGTGGTTATGGGACCTAGGGGTGAATAGTGTGATGTGCTCTGGTGAGGAGATGGAAAAACTGGCCTCTATTACCGTACACTCATCACTGAGGCAGTGGCTGCAGAATAGCCGCAGATACTCACAAGGGCCAGATAATCACTCCATAATGGAATAGGTGAGTGCAGCTGCCTGAACCATGTGGGCAGATGCTGGAGAACTGCCCAAGACTGAGTAAATGGCAAACATATACTGACTTGGTTCAAATAATTTGGGAGCTAGGGATGTGGCAGTCCATGTTTAATGTGAACACCCATGGCCTGGACGATGAAAATTTTACAGGCAGCATGAGAGACATAGTGCTGCAAAATGCCATGTCAACATCCTTTGGGTCACTGATGGCCATACTGGCCCCCTACATTGGTCATCCTATACATGAAGTAACGACCATGATAGCCAGCCTGGGTGAAGTAGAGGAGAAAAGACAAGCAAAAGAGGTCCGGAAGGTGACTAAGACCCAACCCCTAAGAAATTATCAGGATCTTATCCTGAGGGGACCAAGCAAGACTAACCGTAAGCAGATGTATGTGGCTTGACTTGCTTGCAGCAGGGGTTGATAGAAAGAAAATTGACTGGCAGCCAAATGAGGTCCTGTTTGTCTCGTGGCAGCAATTACGCCCTGAACAGTGTTTCACTAAACATCCAGAAACAGGTAGCAAAGTGCGCTCGGTGGACTTAAAGGATTTTTTGATTGCTTCTGAGCAGGCAGATGTTCCAGTTTGATTAGGGAGCAGGCCAAGGTACTCATCTTTTGAGGGCAGGCGAGGACCGGAGGCCTCATGTTGAATTGGCAATACACTGGTAAAGGACTAATGTGCAGCATGTTTTGGCGTTGGTAGATACAGGAGCAGAATGTAGCCTAATATATGGCAATCGAGATAAGTTTCCAGGGTCCACAGTTCGTATAGATGGATATGGAGGACATGCTATTAAAGTCAAAGCTGTGTCACTGCCATTAAGCATAGGATGATTGCCCCCTTGTGTGTATACTGTATATATATCCCCAGTAGCTGAATACATCTTGGTTATGGATGTACTTTATGGTTTGCCCCTGCAAACAACAGTCGGAGAGTTTTGGCTATGAATACAGACAATAAAGCCTGTGTTACAGGGATATGCTAAACATGACCCACAGGTGTTACCCCAGCCAAGATGTGTGCTTAATGTAAAGCAGTATTGCCTACGGGGAGGACGTGCAGAGATAGGTGCCACTATATTGGAATTAGAAAAAGTTGGCATTATTCGTTCAGTTCATAGCCCATTTAATGCTCCAGTATGGCCAGTAAAAAAACCTGATGGTACCTGGAGAATGACTGTAGACTATCGAGAACTAAACAAAGTAGTTCCTCCTTTGCATGCAGCCGTGCCTTCGGTTCACGTCTTGATGGATATGCTGACGACTCAGCTGGGAACTTATTATGTACTGGACCTTGCAAATGCTTTTTTCTCTATTCCAATCTCGGCTGATAGCCAAGATCAGTTTTCCTTCACCTATGAAGGGAGGCTCTGGACCTTTCAAGTATTTCCCCAAAGTTATCTGCATAGCCCAACCATCTGTCATGGTTTAGTGGCTGGGGACCTAGCCAAGTGGACAAAGCCCAGCATGGTTACGATGTTTCACTACATCAATCATGTGTTGTTAACCTCTGATTCTCTTACAGATTTAACCCAGGCAGCTCCAATGCTGCTAAGCCACTTGGAAAAATGTGGGTGGGCCATGAACACTGCCAAAGTGCAAGAACCTGGGCTGTCAGTCAAATTCTTAGGAGTGGTCTGGTTGGGTAAGACGAGGGTCATCCCAGAAGCTATTGTAGACAAGATGCAGGCATACCCTCAACCCCCAACTGTAGCTCAGCTACAGACATATTTGGGACTTCTGGGGTATTGGAGAGCTTTTGTACCCCATATGGCTCAAATGGCATGCCCACTGTATGCATTGACAAAGAAAGGAGCCCCCTGGGATTGGACTGAGGAAGTAGAACAGGCTTACTGGGCTACAAAAAGGGCAATACAGCAAGTACAGGCTTTACAGGTGGCTGATCCCACTAAACCTTTTGAATTAGATGTAAATATCACCCAAGAGGGGTTAGGATGGGGTTTGTGGCAGAGACAAGACCGATTCCAAACACCTGTAGTATTCTCATCTCAGCTCTGGAAGGGTGCTAAAGCATGCTATTCTCTAATAGAAAAATAGCTAGCAACTGTATATTCTGCCTTGATGGCCACTGAAGCTATCACAAGAACTGCCAAAGTCCTAGTAAGGACAACATCCCATACTAGGTTGGCGCGCACGTGGGCAACCAACCCTAAAACAGGTGTAGCTCAGACTCCCACTCTGTCTAAATGGGGAGCATATATAGAACAAAGAAGCACTGTGTCAATGAGTCCTCTGTCCAAAGAATTGCAAACTGTGCTAGGCCCACTAGAGGTTGTGGAGGAAACTTTGACACAACCCTTACCCATGGAGGTGAAGGCTACACCTTTCCATGAGGGACAGGGACCTATCACAGAACAAGCTTGGTATACAGATGGCTCTAGCATGGGACCCTCGGCATCTTGGACAGCTGTTGCTGTCCAGCCCTAAACAGATACTGTGTGGTATGAAAATGGCACAGGGCAAAGCAGTCAATGGGCAGAATTGAGAGCTGTTTGGATGGTAATAAAAAATGAGCCTGGGCCATTAACCATATGTATTGACAGCTGGGCTGTGTATAAAGGTTTAACCCTGTTGATTTCTACTTGGAAATATCAACAGTGGATGGTAGGCCAACGACCCCTGTGGGGACAAGCCATGTGGTAAGAGTTATGGGAATTGGGGCATGAGGAAGAAGTAACCCTTTTTCATGCCACAGGACATTTTCTCCTAGCCAGTCCAGAAAATGATGAAGCTGATGCCTTGGCTAAGGTAAGATAGCTGGAGAGACCCCCAGCTACTGATGTAGCCCAATGGTTACATCAATGAATGCAGCATGCTGACAGCAAAACCATATATAGATGGTGGCTCAAAGATGGGCCTTGCCTATAAAATGGGAAGATGTAGTGAATGCCTGTCATGCTTGCCCAGTATGTGCTCAAGAGAGTCCACACCCCTGGCGGGTACCCCATATAGATGGGCAAATAACTTGAGAGAGGATGTCCCTGATTCTATGGCAAGTGGACTTTGTCAGACCACTGCCAAAGTCAGAGAATTTCAGATACATCTTCACTGCTGTTGATATGGCTACTGGTCTTTTGTTGTATGGCCTTGTAAGTCCCCAGACCAGGTAAACATTGTGAAGGCACTGAATAGCCTTATGGCCATTTATGGCCAGCCTATAGTCATAGATGGTGACAATGGAGCACACTTTACTGGACATGAGGTTCAGAAGTGGGCTTCCCAGTTGTCTATTCAGTGGAAGTTACATATGCCATATCATCCCCAGGTAGGAGGGATGATTGAGTGATACAATGGTCTTTTTAAAAAGGGGCTAGGGCTATCTGCCCAACCCCCATCCCTGAAGGGGTGGACACCACGGTTATGGCCGACAGGATTCTAAATGAGAGACCCTGCAAAGATGGGCCCTCTCCAGTGGAAGCTCTGTTGCATAGGTCTGCAGCACCTATACAACTGCAAGTCACTACTAGAGACGAGGTTTTGAAGCCAGGATATGGCAAGAATGAAAATATCCTCTTACCAGCCCCAACCCATTTACAACAGGGACAGACAATACAATGAGAATGGCCTTGGAAAATAGAAGCCCCCCATATATATGCTGGGTAGGCCTAATAGGGCCTTGGGGGAAAGGATTAGAAGAAGACTTGCAAATTTCACCTTGGGTGACAAGTACTTGGCCTCTTTGAGTATAACATGGCCTGGAACAGATAAGCGCTCTATTCCAAAGGGCACATTTGTATTATCATTATGGCCAGTTATGAGTTCCCCTATACTGTTACATGTAGAACATCCAATATTACTAGCAGATAATGTATGGTATCATAAACCAGGTAAGATAGCTATTCCTGCAACCATCCTTTCCCAGGATGGCAAACTGGCAGGTATCTTACCAGAGGGGTGAGAACTCCCCCTATTGGTACCAATAACCCTTCTGTCTTTTCATCCATAGTGTTCTGGCTGCAGGCACCAGAGTCAACTGGATACGTTCGTGTGAACGATGTGTTGGCTTATTGAATATACACTGAACTTCATACTAATGATGACTACTAATCGGACATGTGCGGCTAATAATCGAAAGAACAAAACTACAGGACAAGCCTTAGGGCATATTGGACAGATGATAGGTTGTATGAATGTAAGGGTCACTTATCCTTGCCAAAGGAACATCGCTGAAGATTCTGAACGCATAGATTGTATGGCGAGGGGCCCCAAAGGGGTGGATTGTTGGGAAAAATAGAAAAACGTCAGGGCCCCTCGGATGTTCAGAACCTTGCTGAGCATTTGCTGTAAATATCCTCAGGTGTTCCTTGTTACTACTTAATGGAAGTTGCATATGGGCACCCACGTGTCCAGGGTTGTGGACTTAAGCATAAAAGACTAACAGCTCTGATCCACAGTGCTTCTCAGAACTCTCAGAGAAGCCACTAGGATAGTTGCTCCTAGATCTAAATAAAACCCATTCATTTTTCTATACCCACGGCTCACAGAACCTTGTTTTTCTATTACCTAGCTCACAGACCTGAGTGTGGGGGGTTTGTAACCCAATCTGTGCAACAGACTTGAGGGGTCTGTAAGCCCTGGCTTTACAGCATAGTTTTGTACCTGTTAGTCCACCCCTTCACCTTACCCCTCTCCCCTCTCTTCCCAGCCTCTGGTAACCATTATTCTACTCTATTTCTATGAGAGACCATGCACTACTTGTCTTTCTGTGCCTGACTTACTTTGATTTCTTGCTATTTATTTTTAGTATATCTCTTATAAGTTTTTGCATTACGATTACCATGAGGTATACAAAAAATGTTTTAACAGATTATTTTAGACTAATAACTTAATTTCGATATCTAAGAAAAAAAAGAACCAAAGCCAACTCTCTGCTTTGGCATCATTCTCCCCACTTTTTGACATTTTGTTGTTTCAAGTCATGTCTTTTAATATTGCCTGTCTCTTATATGGTTTTTGTATTTGTTCTTGTCAGGTATGTCCTTTAGTCCCTTAGATTGAATTTGGCAACCTCTAAGCTTCCTGTACATGGATGCCATCATCTTTCTCCATATTTGGGAAAGTTTCAGACATTATTTCCTTGAATATGCTTTCTTCATCTCTTCCTTTTTCCTCTCCTTTGGGTTTGCCAATTATACAGAGGTTATTTTGCTTGAGAAAGTCCCATATTTGCTGTATTTGTTTCATTTTTTTCTTATTGTTTTTTTTCTTTTTGCTCCACAGGTTTGATAATTTAATATGTTTTATATTCAAGCTCACTGATTCTTTCCTCAGTTTAAGTAAGTCTGCTGTTGGAGCTTTCTATTGAGTTTTTCAGTTCAGATAATGTATTCTTTATTTCTAGAATTTCTATTTGGTTGTTTATAATTGATCCAATTCCTCTGTCAGGTTTCTCATTTTGCTCCTAGATTGTTTTCCAGATATCATCTAATTTTCTCTCATATTTTCTTGTGAACTCCTGAACATCCTTAAGAGGGTTGTCCTGAATTCTCTGTCAGACATTTCATAAATCTGCTGTTCCTATGGGTCCGTTGCTGGTGCTTGGTTTGTTTCTTTCTATGGTGTCATATTTCTCTGTTCTTTCTCAATCTTTGTGTATGTATGTTGATGCCTGGGCATTTGAGGAGACTGTCCTCTTTTAGGTTTTATAGTATTCTTTAGTGGTGTTAGACCTTCACTAGTTAATATGAGAGCTCTGCCTCTGATCTCTGGGTTTTTTTTGTTTTTTTTTTTTTTTCAGTTCTATGTTGGATTATCTACCACCACTACTTAACACCACTTAAATATGACACAGGAACTAATTTGTTGTCCTTTGGTTAATTACAAAATTGTGAGAACTTCCTGTGGGGACCAGCACTTAAGCCCTATGGTTGAGTTAAATTGCTGTTTTGCTGCTGATTCTCTGGGGAAGCCTTTTTGTGTGGATCAGATTTTAATTGTTGGCCTTTTAATCACTTCTGGGTCTTGTGAGCTCAGGTACAACTGAGCTATATGGAAATTCTGGCCTAGACTGCATCTTTCCAGCAGCACACCCTGCAGTTCTATCACCCTGACCAGTCTCCGCTGAGTGGGCCTGTGCTGATCAAAAGTCAGATCAGCTGCCCATGCTACACACCAATGTCCCCCCAGTGAGCCATCCTCCCTGCTGCACTCCACACACTTCCTGTGGGATGGGCTGTGCACTGGTCCTTCTCAATGACTTACTGCACTTTGGATGGCTCCTTTCTTTTGTCAGCTGCAACCCCTTGCTCCTCTGTGGGTCCATGGGAACCCTGCCAGGGTTCTCATTGGCCTGGGGGCTGGTATGGTGCTCTCTGAGGCCCTCTTCTCCCCTGCAGACTCCAAGCAACTTCACTCAAATGGCTCAGCTTCAGCTTTTTTCTGTTCTTGCTCCATGTTCTACAGCTTCTTCCTGGCCCTCACCAGGACCAGCCCTGCAGGGGCCAGGGCTCAAAATGGTCAGAATGGTCCCTTTCTCTTGCATTCATGAACTCTGAAGGTCTCTCCTCCTCTTCCCCTGAGCTCCAGCAGTCCCTAGCTGGCAGTCTTTGCTTTTTAATAGTTGTAAACTGCACTCTCACCACTCCTCTTTAACATGGCATTGGAAGTACTAGCCAGAGCAGTCAGATAAGGGAAAGAAATAAAGCGTATCCAGATTAGAAAAGATGAAGTCAAACTGTCCCTGTTTGCAGAAGACATGATCTTATGTAGAGAAAAACCTAAAGACTCTACCAAAAAACTTGTAGAGCTGATAAATGATTTCAGTAGAGTTACAGGATACAAAACCATCATGTAAAAATCAGTAGCATTTTTATACTCCAACAATGAACTAGCAGAAAAAAATCAAGAGAGCAAGCCCATTTACAATAGTCACGAAAAAAATAAAATACAAATGAATTTAAGGTGAAAGACCTCTTCAATGAGAACTACAAATCACTGCTGAAAGAAATTAAAGAGGACACAAAAAAGATGGAAGGACATTTGTGCTATTGGATTAGAAGAATCAACATTGTGAAAATGTCCATACTACCTAAACTGACCAACAGACTCAATGCAATCCCCATTAAAATACCAATGACATTCTTCACAGAAACAGAAAAAACGATCCTGACATTCATGCAGAACAACAAAAGACTCTGAATAGCCAAAGCAATTCTGAGCTAAATAAATAGAACTGGAGGCATAACACTCCCTGACTTCAAACTATACTACACAGCTATAGTAACCAAAACAGCATGGTACTGGCATAAAAACAGACACTCAGACCAATGGCACAGAATAGAGAACCGAGAAATCAACCCCCATATTTACAACCAACTGATCTTTGACAAAGGCAACACAAACACACACTGGGGAAAAGATGGCCTCTTCAGCATATGGTGCAGGGGAAAGTGGACATCCATATGTAAAAGAATGAAACTAGACTTGTACCTGTCATGGTCTACCAAAATCAACTCAAAATGGATTAAAGACTTATAAGAGCTGAAAGTATAAGCCCCACCCCCCCCCAAAAAAACAGGGGAAACACTTCAGGAAGTAAGACTAGGCAACAAAAGAAAAAATAAACAAGTGGGATTATATCAAACTAAAAAGCTTTTGCACAGCAAGAAAAACAATTAACAGAGCAAAAAGACAACCTACAGAATAAGAAAATATTTGCAAGCCATGCATCTGATAAGGGATTAACATCCAGAAAATATAAGGAACTCAAACAGCTTAACAGTAAAAAAGCAAGTAACCTGATTAAAAATGCAGTATACGCACTCAGTGGAATACTACTCTGCCATAAGAAAGAATGAAATCCTGCCACTTGCAGCAACATGGATGAACTTAGAGGAAATTATGTTAAGTGAAATAAGCCAGGCACAGAATGAGAAATACCACATGTCCTCATAAGTGGGAGCTAAGAAAACAAGAAATAAATTTTAAAAAAGAAAGGAAGAGGAATCTGGCTTCCAGTCAAGATGGCAGAGCAGATGGTTCCTAGTATCCCTCTCTCCCCCAAATCAAGCAATTTACAACAATTAAAAAGCAACAACAGGAGGCCTGAGAGCTGCCCCAGAGCAGGAAGGAGCCGGGCACCATGGGCACCCCCAGCCCAGGCCAGTCCCCACCACCCAGAGAAGGCCAAGAGCCACTGGGCCCATATGCCCCAAGTCTGCTGGGCTGGAACAGGACAATGCCTGTTGCTCAGAGGGGCCTGAGAGCCACTGGGCCTACACACCCCAAGTCAACTGCACCAGAACAGGCAGGCACCATTGGATCCCCAGCCCAGGCCAGTCCCCACTACCCAGAGAGGCCTGAGAGCT
Organism: Galeopterus variegatus; assembly: GCF_000696425.1. Classification (NCBI taxonomy): domain Eukaryota; kingdom Metazoa; phylum Chordata; class Mammalia; order Dermoptera; family Cynocephalidae; genus Galeopterus; species Galeopterus variegatus. The sequence continues at coordinate 493,101 of NW_007726558.1, read as the reverse complement.
GCTGGGCCCACATGCCCTGAAACAGCCATGCCAGAACAGGCAGGTGCCACACACCCTAGGACCCCCAGTCTAAGCCAGTCCTCACTGCCAGAGAGGCCTGAGAGCTGCCAGGCCCACATGCCCTAGTCAGCCAAGCCAGAACAAGCAAGCACCATGGACCCCCAGCCCAGTCACCACCACCCAGAGAGGCCTGAGAGCTGCTGGGTCCACATGCCCTGAGACAGCCATGCCAGAACAGGCAGGTGCCACATGCCATAGGACCCCCAGTCCAAGCCAGTCCTCACTGCCAGAGAGGCCTGAGAGCTGCCAAGCCCACACACCCCAAGTCAGCTGCACCAGAATAGGCAGGTGCCACAGGATCCCCAGCCCAGACCAGTCCCTGCTGCCTATAATTAGCAGCCCCTTTGGTATCCAGGCCAGATATCAGAGTGGAACGAGTGGACTGTGATACCCCCTGGCACAATGACTAAACACCAAAGGAAAGATACCAGAAATAGGAAAAATCAAGAAAGAACAACACCACCAAAGGAAAATAATAACTCTCAAGCTCTAGATCCTATAGAACAGGAAGTCCTTGAAATGACTGACAAGGAATTTTGAGCAATGATTTTAAGGAAACTAAATGAGATATAAGAAAACTCAGACAACACAGTAAAATGAGAAAAAATATACAGGACCTGAAAGAAATGTACAAAGAAATCAATGCCCTGAAAAAGAATGTAGCAGAGCTTGCAGAGCTGAAGGATTCATTCAATGAAATAAAAAACACAACAGAGAGTCTAACCAGCAGGCAACAACAAGCAGAAGAGACACTTTCTGAACTTGAAGATGGGCTATTTGAATGAACACAGGCAGACCAAAAAAAAAGAAAGAATTTTAAAAATTGAAGAAAATCTAAGAGAGATAATAGACAACCTTCAGCACTCAAATATCCAAATCATGGGTATTCCAGAAGGGGAGGAAAAAGGAAATGACATTGAAAACACATTCAACAAAATAATAGCAGAAAACTTCTCAAGTATAGGGAAAATCACAGATCTTCAGATTCAGGAGGCCCAAAGATACTGAAACATATTCAACCCAAAAAGGTCCTCTCCAAGGCATTTTATGGTCAAACTGGAAAACTCAAAGACAAAGAGAGAATCTTAAAAGCTGCAAGAGAGAAGCAGCAAGTCACCTATAAGGGAGCCCCAATCAGAAAAACATCATACTTTTCATAAGAAAACCTAAAAGGCAGAAAAGAATGGGATGATATATTCAAAATACTAAAGGACAAAAATTGGTAGCCAAGAATACTTTACCCAGCAAGGCTATCCTTCCAAAATGAAGGACAAATAGTGTATTTCTCAGACAAACAAAAGCTGCAGAAGTTCACTACCACACAAACGCCCTTACAAGAAATTCTCAAGTGAGTACTGGGTTTGGTTCCTGAAAAATAACTACCATTGCCATAAAAACCCAAGAAAAATCAAAACCCACTAGTATATTAAAAATGACAATCATGAAAAGAAAACAAACAAACAAAACATTATCTACAACCCAAGGAACCAACAAACACAGAAAACAAACAGCAAAGCAGAAAGCAAGGAACAAAACACACCTAAGACAACCAAACAACCAATAAAATGATAGGAATAAATCAACACCTTTCAATAACAAACTGGGTTTGGTACCTGGAAAACAAACCACCACTGTCATGAATACTCAAGAAAGAACAAAACCTACCAGTAAAACAAAAATGCAAACAATAAAGAGAAAAAAAAAAGTTTATCTACCACCCCAAGAAACCAACAAATACAGAAGACAAACAGAAAATCAGAAAGAAAGCAACAAAAGGTACTTAAAACATCTAAACAAAAATCAATAAAATGCTAGGAGTAAATCAACACCTCTCAATACTAGCTCTAAATGTAAAAGGACTAAATTTCCCACTCAATAGACACAGAATGACTGATTGGATTAAAAAGATGGACTCAACAATATGCTGCCTTCAAGAGACTCACCTCACCTGTAAAGACACACATAGACTGAGTAAAATGATGGAAAAAGATATACCATGCAAATAGAAATTAAAAATGAGCTGGAGTAGCTATTCTTATAACAGGTAAAATAGACTTTAAAGCAAAAACCATAAAAAGAGATAAGGGAGGCCACTACATAATGATAAAAGGATCTATCCATCAAGAAGACATAACAATTATAAATATATATGCACCCAATGTCAGAGCAGCAAGATTTACACAGCAAGCACTATTAGACCTAAAGAATGAGACAAACACTAATACCATAATAGCAGGGGACCTGAACACCCCACTCTCAAAATTGGACAGATCATCTAGGCAAAAAATCAATAGAGAAACAGAAGAACTAAACAACACTTTAGGCCAATTGGACTTGGCAGATATACACAGAATATTCCATCGAACAACCTCAATATTCATTCTCATCAGCACATGAAACATCCTCCAGGATAGATCACCTTAGGTCACAAATGAAGTCTCAACAAATTCCAAAGAATTGGAATTATTCCACGTATCTTTTCAGATCACAATGCATTAAAATTAGAAATCAATAACAAATGAAACTCTGGAAACTACATAAACACATGGAAATTAAACAACTACTTAATGACATATGGGTCCAAGAAGAAATTAAACATGAAATCAAAAAAATTTTGAAACTAATGAAAATAATGATACATCATACCAAAACCTGTGGGGTACTGCAAAAGCAGTACTAAGAGGGAAATTTATCACATTAAATGCTTACTTCAGAAGAATGGAAAGATGGCAAGTAAACACCCTAACTGTTCACCTTAAAGAACTAGAAAAACAAGAACACTGCAAACTCAAAGTTAGTACACAGAAAGAAATTATTAACACCAGAGCAGAACAAAATGAAATAGAAACCCCAAAAAGGATACAAAAGATCAATGAAACAAAAAGTTGGTTTTTTGAAAAGATAAATAAAATTGAAAAACCTTTAGCAAGGCTAACTAAGAAAAGAAGAGAGAAGACCCAAATGACAAAAATTAGAAATGAAAAGGTGATATTACAACTGATACCTCTGAAGTACAAGGAATCATTAGAGACTACTATAAACAACTATCTGCCAACAAATTTGAAAATCTGGAGGAAATGGATAAATTTCTGGACATATACGAATTATCAAAACTGAGCAAAGAAGATATAGAAAATCTGAACAGACCAATAACAGTAAAAGAGTTTGAAGCTATTATTAGAAGTCTCCCAAAAAAGAAAAGCCTGGGACCGGATGAGTTCACTGCAGAGTTCTACCGAACCTTCAAAGAGGAATTGATATCAACTCTCTACAAACTATTCCAAAAGATTGAAACAGAGGCCATTCTCTCAGACTCATTGTATGAGGCAAAAATCACCCTGTTACCAAAACCAGACAAAGATACAACAAAATAAGAAAACTACAGGCCAATATCCTTGATGAATATAGATGCAAAAATCCTCAATAAAATACTAGCTAACAGAATACAGCAACACACACACAAAATTATACACCATGATCAAGTGGGATTCATCCCAGGGATGCAAGGTTGGTTCAACATATGCAAATCAATAAATGTGATACACCACACCAATAAAAGCAAAGACAAAAACCATATGACCATCTCTATAGATGCTGAAAAAGCATTTGACAAAATTCAACGTTTGTTCATGATAAAGACTCTCTACAAGTTAGGTAAAGATGAAAAGTATCTCAACACAATTAAAACCATATATGACAAGTCCACTGCCAATATTATCCTGAATGGAGGAAAGATGAAATCTTTTCTCTTAAGAACAGGAACAGGGGGCCGGCCCGGTGGCGCACTGGATAGTGCGCTGCTTGGGAAGCGCGGCGGTGCTCCCGCCCGAGGGTTCGGATCCCACATACAGACCGGTTCCCGCTCACTGGCTGAGCGAGGCGCGGGAGCAGCACCAAGGGTTGCGATCCCGTTGCTGGTCCCCGGTCCGGTACGGGGGCAACACTGAGGGTTGCGATCCGTTGCCGGACACGGAAAAAGACAAAAGACAAAAAAAAAAAAAGAACAGGAACAGGCCAAGGATGCCCACTCTCACCACTCCTATTCAACATAGTGTTTGAAGAACTAGACAGAGCAATCAGGGAAGAGAAGGAAACAAAGGGCATCCAGATTGGAAAAGATGAAGTCAAGCTTTCCCCGTTTGCAGATGGTATGATCCTTTTTTGAGCAGCCTAAAGCCTCTACAAATAAACTCTTAGAGTTGATAAATGATTTCAGCAAAGTTGCAGGGTACAAAATCAACACACAAAAATCAGTACCATTTCTATTCTCCAACAGCGAACATGCAGAAAAAAAAATCCAGAAAGCTAGCCCATTTACAATAGCCACCAAAAAAAAAAAAAAAAAAAAACCTTAGGAATAAAGTTAACCAAGGATGTGAAAAATCTCTACAAAGAGAACTACAAACCACTGTTGAGAGAAATTAAGGGAGACACAAGAAGATGGAAAGATATTCCATGCTCTTGGAAGAATTAACATTGTGAAAATGTCCATACTACCCAAGATGGTCTACAGATTCAATGCAATCCCCATCAAAATACCAATGACATTTTTTTCAGAAATGGAAAACACTATCCAGGCATTTATATGGAATAACAAAAGACTACACATAGCGAATGCAATCCTGAGCAAAATGAAATAAAGCTGGAGGTATAACACTACCTGACTTTAAACTATACTACAAAGCTATAGTTGCCAAAATAGCATGGTACTGGCATAAAAACAGACTAATGGATGAATGGAATAGAATACAGAACCCAGAAATCAACCCATACACCTACAGCCATCTGATCTTTGACAAAAGCACCAAGTCTGAGTGCCAACACTGGGGAAGAGACTGCCTCTTCAGCAAATGGTGCTGGGAAAACTGGATATTCATATGTAGGAGAATGAAACTAGATCCATACCTCTCACCATATACCAAAATCAACTCACAATGGATTAAAGAATTAAATATACATCCTGAAGCATTAAAACTCATTGAAGAAAACATAGGGGAAACATTCCAGGGAATAGGAGTGGGTATGGACTACATGAATATGACCCCAGAAGCACAGGCAACCAAAGGAAAAATCAGCAAATGGGATTATATCAAACTAAAAAGCTTCTGCACAGCAAAAGAAATAATCAACAGAGTGAAAAGACAACCAACAGAGTGGGAGAAAGTATGTGCAAAATATACATCTGACAAAGGATTATTATCCAGAATATACAAGGAACTCAAACAACTTTACAGCAAAAAACCAAATAACCCAATTAAAAAATGGGCAAAGAAGATGAATAGGCATTTCTCAAAGGAAGATATACGAATGGACAGCAGACACATGAGAAAATGCTCGACATCACTCAGCATTTGGGAAACGCAAATCAAAACCACACTGAGATACCATCTCACTCCAGTTAGGATGGCTAATATACAGAAAACTGAGAATGATAAATACTGACGACGTTGTGGAGAAAAAGGAACTCTCATGCACTGTTGGTGGGACTGCAAAATGGTGCAGCCTTTCTGGAAAATGGTATGAAGGTACCTCAAACAGTTACAGATAGATCTACCATATGACCCGGCTATTCCACTGCTGGGGATATACCCAGAGGAATGGAAATCATCATGCTGAAGAGATGCCTGTGCTCCCATGTTTATTGCAGCACTATTTACAATAGCCAAGAGTTGGAATCAGCCCAAATGTCCATCAACAGATGAGTGGATAGGGAGACTTTGGTATATCTACACAATGGAATACTACTCTGCTATAAAACAGAATGAAATTCTACCATTCGCAACAACATGGATCACCTTAGAGGAAATTATATTAAGTGAAACAATTCAGGCACAGAAAGAGAAATATCACATGTCCTCACTTATTTGTGGGAGCTAAAAATAAATAAACATACAAACAAATACATGGTGGGGGGGAAGAAGACAGAACAATCACAACAATTCCTTGAACTAGTTAAGACAAGTGAACAGATATGATGTAGTTGCAGGGGGAGGGGAGAAAAGGAGGGGGAAAAGAGGAATGGGTAAAGGGTCATGAAAATCTACTACGATGTATATTGAGAAGTTAAAATTTTTTTTAAAAGACCGGAAGAAAGAAACAACCACAATGATACATTGCACTTTCAAAAGGAGAGAATAAAACTGAGGTTACTCAAGGTGGGAAAGAGGGATGGGGAGAGAGGGTTAGTAAGAAATTGGTAAAGGGCCTCAAAAAATGATTACATTGTGTAATGTTGAATATACTAATTATCCTAATTTGAGCATCACTTATTGCACACAGGTATTGAGATTCAATGCTGTACCCCACAGATATGTACAATCATGTTTCCATTTTAAAAATTTGTAAATTGAGGGCCGGCCCAGTGGCGCACTGCTACAGTGCACCGCTTGGGAAGCGTGGCGGCGCTCCCGCCGAGGGTTCAGATCCCACATACAGACCGGCCGCTCACTGGCTGAGTGAGGTGCAGGAGCAACACCGAGGGTTGCGATCCTGTAGCTGGTCCCGGTCCGGTACGGGCGTGACACTGAGGGTTGCGATCCGTTGCCGGTCACGAAAAAGGACAAAAAGGAAAAAAAAAAAAAAAAGCAAATTTGTAAATTGATCAGTTGTGGGAGAGAGTGACACTGGGGACCGTCTATTCCACCATCTTGATGACATCTTGAGAATTTAAAAAGAATAATTATACTGACAAAAAGACAGTCTGCATTTTACTATAACCAGAAATTCTAAACAATATTGGTGAAAAAAATACCACTTCTTGAAAAAAAAGCTTTTGTCTGTCTTAGACTAAATGTTAAACAATTGTTGCAGTCACGGTTGGGTGTTAATAATATATAGACAAGTGTCAAATTAGCATCTTTTTGCTACCTATCCTTTAATAAATATTCTGTTTTACATGGAAGTTTAATTTTGAGAATTTGTATTTACATAGTCATTCCCCAGCAACATTCAGGTTCAACAATATGCATTTGTTTCAAGAGTAACTTTGTAATGGATCAGAACCATTCAGAACTGTTTGAGCTCACTTCTGGTAGAGTTTGTTTCCTATTCCTGTAGTTTATTCCTGAGTTCATACTGTATACCTGAAATAAACAATTATATCATTGTGATTATTAATAAAAGTTTAACAAAAGAGATGCTCACTCTGCATTTCAAATCATTGGTATAATTATTGAAAATAAATTTTCATATAGAGGAGGGGTTTGTTAAAAAATGATTCCCCTTAGTCTTTCCTTCAGATTTCCTCCCCACTTCCAACTTTTGCCATCTGTACTTTCTTTCACTTTTATATTGACATGTTGATAATACCTACATAATTTCTATTTTGCTCTCTCTATATACTTGTTTCCTGTGCTTGATCTATAGGTTATTTTAAAAGTTGTTAAGCAATAAAATTTTTACATTATTATTTCTTTGTAAATAGTGTTCAGGGCCGGCCCAGTGGCACACTGGAGAGTGCGCCGCTTGGGAGCGCAGCGGCGCTCCCACTGAGGGTTCGGATCCCATGTGGAGACTGGTTCCCGCTCACTGGCTGAGTGTGGGGCGGGCGCAACACCGAGGGTTGCGATCCCGTTGCCGGTCCCCGGTACGGGCGCGACACCAAGGGTTGTGATCCCGTTATCAGTCAGTAAAAAAGACAAAAAGGAAAAAAAAATAGTGTTCACTGCCAAGCCATGTAGTGTAATATAATTAGATTTTCTTTATAATTTTTTGTTTTATCTTGATGTTTATAATTGAGTTTGTTTCCACCCATTTTTTGTTATTTTTATCACATTCTCAATTTTATTCAAACTCTCAATCATTTTGGGTATTCTTAGTTGGTTCTTTTTTATTCAGAGGTCATCCTCCTTCTATCTGGATTGGTTGGTCAGTAGGCCAGATTCACAGTTTTCATCAACCTAGAACTTCAAGATATTCCTGGGTAAGGAAACTTTCCTGGGCATAATCTACCATTTACACTTTCTTGGTGTATTTCTACATTTTGGTGGAGTATATCCTCAAGTAATTTCTCCTTAGAAAAGCATGTGGGACAGATATTGAGGAGAGTCAAGATGGCGACGGGTCTGGAGCAGGGGCACCAGAAGACAGCGTGAGCCTGACAGGTGTGCGCTGTGCTGCCAGAGTGCTATTTAGATTTCCAAGAGCAACAAAAACAGAATAAGTCTTTGATCAACTAATCTACAACTATAAAAAAGCAACTACAGATTTGAGGTTTAGGGCCGACATTAAAGAAGATTCCTGGGAGCGCCCGAGCCACGCCGCAGAACCAAGTGAGCAGCCCAAGGCGGCGGTGGCTAGGACGATGTGGAAACAGAGAGGGAGCCGCTCGGCGGGCCCAGCTCTGTGAGTGACCCCCAGCCCGGCCCTGCTTGTAGGGTAGACACCCATCTGGCATCCGCCTGCCCCACTAGGCCAGTCACCAGCCCGGGGCACCTCCATTTTCTCAGGTCAGGGAGGAGCTGGCTGGCTTGGCCAGGCCTGCCCTCCTCGACCGGCTCAGCTCCTCACTGAGCCTTCCCACTTCCTTGCCCCAGCGCAGGGCCTCCCGGGGTATGTGGGCTGGCCTCACATCCCTCTTCCCCCGTGGTTCTCTGGCAGGGCTGGTGGCGTGGGGAGCCCCTGGCCAGCGGCAGGAGGACAGGGAAGAATGGACCGGGCCAATTGTCACTCCACCGCACCCTGGGCTCCGGCCCCCAATAAACTTCCTGTTACCAGGAGGCAGATACCATCTCTGCGGCCATCAGTTCGGAAAAACACCTAACCAATTTCTGGTTAGGAAAAATGTGATCGGAGCGCTCCCAAGCTCGCTTGAACCTGCTGGTGAGCTGACTGTGGGTGGATGCCAGAGTCGGTCTGTGCCGGGGGGAATCAAAGAGGAACTGTGTGCTGTGGGCTCCTCCCCCTAGGAGCTCATGCTCCGGTGTGGGAGATAAGACAAGTATACAGATAACTGCAATACCAGGAGGAAGGTGATAAGTCCCGAGAAAGCCCTATACAGTGCTACAAAGGCACCCAGAGCGACCGGTCGGCTGTGCCTAGCAGAAACCTGAAAGTCTTCCTGGGAGGGGCGGTGCCGAGCAGGGGCTTGAAGGCCGGGCTGATAGACGAGGGTAGCAGAAGACACACCCCACCCCAGTCTAGAGCGCACAGAGCGGGGAGGCATCCAGCTAGGGAGGTGGAGACTCAGCAGAAAACACACACCCTGTGGGGCTGCCAATGCATGATCCAGCAGCCCAGCAGAGTCCAAGCTAACCAGAGAGCTGGCTCTCCAGAGAGGCCCACACACACAAGACACTAGAGACCAACTGAACAGTCACAGAGGTAGCCATACCAAATTGACAAACACAGCCACACCTTAGTTAGCCAATAGGGTCAAACCTGTGCACTGTGAAACCCCCTGCCAAAATGAATAAACATAAAAAAAAAGGTACCAGAAATACAAAAAAAACAAGAAAGTACACCACCAAAAGTTAATAAATCTCAAACTATAGATCCTATAGAACAGGAAGCCCTTGAAATGAATGACAAAGAATTTTAAGTGATAATTCTAAAGAAACGGAATGAGATGCAAGAAAACTCAGCTAGACAGCATGATGAAACCAGGAAAAGTATACAGGATATGAAAGAGGAAATGTACAAGGAAATCAATGACCTGAAAAAAAATTTAGCAGAACTTGCCGAACTGAAGAAGTTATTCAGTGAAATAAAAAACACAATGGAGAGTTTAACCAGCAGGATAGCGGAAGTTGAAGAAAGAACCTCTGAACTTGAAGAGGGACTGCTTGACATAACACAAGCAGACAAGAAAAAAGAATCAAAGATATTGAACAAAATCTGAGAGAGACATTAGACAACCTTAAGCGCTCAAATATCCGAGTCATGGGTATTCCAGAAGGGGAGGAAAAAGGAGA
>NW_007726558.1:481983-483034 GCF_000696425.1 Galeopterus variegatus | reverse complement strand
TAACTACCACTGCCATAACAATCCAAGTAAAATAAAAATCCACTACTATAATAAAAATGACTATCATGAAAAGAAAACAAACGATCATAATCACTAGAGGCAACCTCAGGAACCAACAAACACAGAAATCAAATAGCAAAACAGAAAGCAAGGAACAAATATCACCCAAGAAAACCAAAAAAATAACTAAATGGTAGGAATAAGGCAACACCTCTCAATAACAACTCTTAATGTAAAGGGTTTAAATTCCCCAATCAAAAGACACAGATTGGCTGACTGGATAAGAAAGATCGACCCAACTATATGCTGCCTACAAGAGACTCATCTCACCCATAAAGACTCACATAGATTAAGAGTGAAAGGATGGAAAAAGATCTTCCAAGCAAACAGAAAAGAAAAACGAGCTGGAGTCGCTATACTCATATCAGACAAAATAGACTTTAAACTAAAAACCATAAAAAGAGACAATGTGGGACACTACTTAATGATAAAAGGACTGATGCATCAAGAAGACATAACAATCATAAATATGTACGCACCCAATGTTGGAGCAGCCAGATTTATAAAACAAACTCTATTAGACCTAAAGAAGGAAATAGACACTAATACCATAATAGCAGGGGACCTGAACACCCCACTGTCAATATTGGACAGATATCTAGGCAAAGAATCAGCAGAGAAACACAAGATCTTAACAATACTCTAGACCAATTGGCCTTGGCAGATATCTATAGAACATTCCATTCAACAACCTCAGAATATTCATTCTTCTCATCAGCACATGTTTCATTCTCCAGGGTAGATAACATATTAGGACACAAATCAAGTCTCAATAAATTCAAAAAAATTGGAATTATCCCATTTATTTTCTCAGACCACAAGGGATTGAAAGTAGAAATCAATAACAAACGAAACTCTGGAAACTATACAGACACATGGAAATTAAACAGCATTCTACTTAATAACATATGGGTCCAAGAAGAAATGAAGCAGGAAATCAAAAAATTTATTGAAACTAATGAAAATACTGATACATCATACCAAAACCTGT
>NW_007726558.1:469641-476575 GCF_000696425.1 Galeopterus variegatus | reverse complement strand
TATAAAAATGAATGAAATACTGCCATTTGCAACAACATGGATGGAACTTGAGAGAATTATATTAAGTGAAACGAGTCAGGCAGAGAAAAAGAAATACCACATGTTCTCACTTATTTGTGGGATCTAAAAATAAATAAATAAATTCACTCACACACACACAAAATAACCGGGGGAGGGGGGGGAGAAGATATAACAACTACAATCCTTTGAAGTTGTTACAACAAGCAAACGGAAAGGACATTGTTGGGTGGGAGTGGGTAGAGGGAGGAGGGAGGGAGGTTTCGGTGATGGGCCATAATAATTAACTACATTGTATATTGACAAAATAAAAATTTAAAGGAAAAAAAAAAAGCATGTTGGAGCTAATTTTATTCTTCCTTAAGTGTCTGGACAGGGCAAAGCAAGATGGCCAACTAGAAGTGTCTGGTGCTCATCTTCCTCCCCCACAAAAACAGACCAATACAACAAATAAACAACTGTGTTTTGACTAGAATGACTGAAGAAATATGCTGCAGAGGAACAGGGGAGTGACAGAATCCTGTGGAGCAAGGAAGACTGGGGTGGCACTATAGGGAGCACAGCAAGGCATCCTGCCTCTCCCTCACTCTCTCGCAGTAGGGACTGGCTCAAAGTCAGGTGGAGATAAGGTAAGCTGGAAAAACCACAGCTGTTTTCACTGCTACCACAAACACCAGCAATTTCTGCCATAGTAAAGTCCCCCAGTACTCACAGGCTCCAAACCCTGTTTAGAGAGTAGCTAGGAGTTTATGCAACTTCACAGCTTCATAGTAAAAGCCCAGTGAGAGCAACCCCCAGCCTCCTGACCTAAGCGGCTATGGCACAATGCCATCTTGAAACTGAGCCCACCGCTAGGGTGCATCCTGCCTTAGGGGTCAATGGAAACAGATTCCCTCCATTTTGAGGCCCCATCTTCATTCTACCATTTCACACAGGTGCCACAGGACGATGACCTCAGCTGCTTGGAGCCTAGGCCAGACAGAAAGACTGAGACCCTAGCATCTGAACCTATGCAGCACCCCCCACCCCCGGCAGAACAGGCAGACCTGCTTAGTGGGGAAGCCACCAATAAGCAGCAGCCCACCACATTCACATGGACCCATCCTGCTCAACCCACTGGCCCACTGAGCCTACAGGTGCCTGTGCAGCCTGACGGTCAGTCTGGCGGTGCCTCTGCCTCCCCCCACAGCCCTTCACAGAGCCACTGGGCCCATCTGAACTAGTTAAACATGCTCCCTGAGCAACAGCAATCAGGCATTGACTTTGCCTCTCCATGACAGGCCTCTACAGAGCTGCTGGGCCTGGCCGCACACTTGCAGGCTTGCTCCATGCTCAACAGCTGATCTGGTGGCCCTCCATAGAACTGGGCCCTGGTGCAATGGTGTATGTCTACACCGTGCCTGACAGCAAACTGGCAGCAGTGTTGCCTCCATCTGGGAGGCCTCTACAGAGCTGTTGGGCCCTGCTGCACCCTTGCAGGCTTGCTGCAGGCTAGACAGTTGATGCAGTGGCCACAGAGCTGCTAGGCCCTGCTGCACTGGTACATGTCTGCTCTCTGCTGGACAGCATATGAGATGGCAGCTCTGCCTCCACCTGGCAGTCCTCCACAGAGCTACTGGGCCCTGCTATACCTGTGCACACCTGTTCCCTGCTTGACAGTGATTTGGGCAGTGGCTTCAGCAGACTTCCATAGAGCCACCTGGCCCTGCTGTGCTTGTGCACACCAGTTCCTGGCCAGGCAGTTCTATCCACTCCTCTGACAGGCCTTCACAGAACTTCTTGATTCTCCTACTGTGCACCCAGGCACACCTGTATCCAGCTCAAAAGTTTATTAAACATTGCACCACCCCCTGAGAGAGACAACCTCAGAACTGCATGACCATGCCTGGCCTGATAGCTGATCAGGCAGTCACTCTGCCCCTTGGAAAGACTACCAAACAGCTAGTTAGCCCTCTGTGCCTGCACACACCTGGCCCCAAAATCAGCCCAGAGTCTCCAGTCCAGCAAACAGAGCCAGCGTTGGCACAAACTCCTGCAGTCAAGGTCAATGAGGCATTTTCAGACCTCACTGAAGAGGACTACAACCAAAGAAACTGCACAGAGATTATACTACCAAGCACACCCCAAATCAAAGCCAACGCATCATATCCAACAGACACGCTAGGACCCACTTTTGGAAAAAGTCATTTCTACATAATCTACTCCATAAAGTTAGGAAAGCAACTACATAATTAGATGTGCAGATATCAATGTAGGGACACAAGAAACGTGAGAAAGCAAGGAAACATGACACCCCCAAAGGAACACAATAAGTCTCCAGTAACAGAAACCAAAGAAAAGGACAGATATGAAATGCTTAAGAAATTAAGTTAAGGAATTTCAAATAATGATCTTAAGGAAACTCAATTTCCTTAAACAATTCAATGAATCAGGAAAATAATTCATGACCTGAATGAGAAATTTAACAAAGAGATAGATATCATTAAAAAGAACCAAACAGAAATCTTGGAGTTGAAGAATTCAATGAATAAAATTTTAAAAAGTACAATTAAGAGTTTAAACAACAGACTAGATTAAGAAGAAGAGAGAATTTCTGAACTTGAAAACAGATCTTTTGAAATTTCCCAGTCAGAGGGTAAAAAAGAATGAAGAAAGCCTAAGAGACTATGGGACACCATTAAGTTAACAAATATTCAAATAAGTGTTCCAGAGGGAGAAGAGATGGAGAAAAGCAAAGAAACTCTGAGATAATGGCTGAAAACTTCCCAAGGATTGGGAAAGATATGGACATTCAGATTTAGGAAGCTCAAAGGTCCCTAATTAGACTTGACCCAAAAAGATTCTCTCCAAGGCACATCATAATCAAACTGTCAACAGTCAAAGACAAAAGAGAATTCTAAAAGCTACAGGAGAGAAGTGTCAAGTCATATATAAGGGAATCACCATGAGATGATCAGCAGATTTCTTATCAGAAACCTTGCAGGCCAGGATGTTACTGATAGACCAGGCTCTACTTGCCCTCTCACATTAAACAAATGACTCAAAAGTACAGAAATTGGTGCAAAGATTGGAAGGTTTATTCAGATAATCAGCATCTGGGGGATGACCAGGCTAAAATCATCCCAACTTCTGATGCCTGCTCTGGGGTTTATAAAGGAGAAGAGGCAGGAAGATGAGGTAAGGGTCTTTGTTCTGAAGAAAAAGGAGGAGTCTGGGAGCAGCAGATGGTCTGAGTCAGATGTCACAGCCTCATGATGGATTAGGAACTTCAGCATCACAGAGTCTGTGGTCAGCTTCAAGTCCTTGATGTTACCTTGGGGTCAGAGTCCTTATCTCTTAGGGAGAGCTCAAGGATAAGAAGCTTAGTCAAATATCATAAAAATACCTGACTTGGATTTCTAATTAATGTGGATGCAGCTTTCCTTTTAGTAAGAGGGGGAGTTTACAACCAGCTAGGTTGTCTTGCCTCTCTCTTATATCTCCTCTTGTTTGCAGCTGATTATAGAGACAAGAAAAGCAAGAAACTTAGTTTCAGTCCTTAATTGTAGGTCCATAACCTCTGAAGTAAATCAACATAAGAGGGGATTTCATCTCTGGGCAGTCTCTCAATTTTTCTGTTTATCTCAAGGAATTGATGATTATCAGTTCCCAAGTTAAAGGCTGACTGAAATGTTCCGCTTGGTCTTAGTTACCCCAAAGATGGTTGTTTTTCTGGTTAAGGTCTCTTTCAAGGAGAGAATGCAATGATATATTCAAAGCCTTGAAAGAAAAAAAATTGTCAGCCAAGAATATTTTGTCCAGCAAAGCTATCTTTCAGAAATGAGAAAAAAATAGCAATCTTCCCAGAGATGCAAAGGCAGAGAGAATTCATCACTAATAGGCCAGCATTGCAAGATATGCTTAAGGGAGTGCTGCAACTGGAAATAAATTTTTTCAAAATGATAATTACTTGATGAAAACATGAAAAAGTACAAAACTCACCTGTAGAGGTAAATTCATAGTTCAAACTCAGAACACACCAGTGAGGTAATGGTGCTATGTAAATCCTACAATTCTCTAGTTTGAAAGTTTAAAATCAAAATGGTCAAACAACAACAGCTACAAATAGTGGCTAAGGAACATACGATAGATTCAAATGTAAATTAAGGCAACAAAAATGTAATTTGTATGTGCGGCAAGGGTAGTCTAAAATATTTTCATGAGACCAAAGTCAAGTTACTATCAGCTTTTAATTGTTTATTATAACTACAAGACTCTTTATGTTGGCCCCAAGGTAACCATGATAAAAGAAATTACAGCAGAAACACAAATGAGGAAGAGAAAAACAAAAACAAAGCTTAGCACCACAGAAAGCCACCAGTCCGTAGAGGTGAAGAACAAGAGAAAAAGGAAATGAACTAAGGACCTATGAAAAAACCAGGAAATAATTAACAAGATGGCAGGAATAAGTTCTCACATATCAGTAATAACCTTGAATGTAAATGGACTAAGCTCTCCAATTAAAAGATATAGAGTGGCTGGATGGATTTACAAAGTACAAGGTCCAAGTATATGCTGCCTACAAGAGACTCGCCCAACTATTAAGGACAAACAGACTGAAAGTGAAGGATGGAAAAAGATATTCTATGCAAACATAAACCAAAAGCAAGCAGGAGTAGTAATACTTATATAAGACGAAATAGGCTTCAAATCAAAAACTTTAAAAACAGACAAAAAGAGTCATTATGTAATGATTAAAGGATCAATTCAACAAGAGGCTATAGCAATTGTTAACATATAGGCACCCAACCCTAGAGCACCCAGATATATAAAGCAAATATTATTAGACATAAGAGGAGAGATAGATTGCAATTTAATAATATTTGGCGACTTTAACACCCCATTTCCAACAATGGACAGATCATCTAAACAGAAAGTAAACAAAGAAATATCTGACTTTAACTGCATCATAGACCAAATGGACCTGACGGATATTTATAGAACATTCCAACAGCTGCAGAACACACACTTTTTTCAACCACACATGTAGCATTCTCCAAGACATATCATATATTAGGCCACAAAACAAGTCTACACAAATTTTAAAAAGATGGAGATCAAGTATCTTTTCTAATCACAGTGGTATAAAACTAGAAGTCAACAAGAAAAACATCAGAAACCTTACAGATACATGGAAATTAAACAACATGATACTAAACAACCAATGGGTTAATGAAGAAATTAAAAGGAAAATTTTAAAATTCCTTGAGACAAATGAGAATGGAGACACCATACCAAAACCTATGGGACATGGCAAAAACAGTTCTAAGAGGAAAGTTTATAGCAATAAATGCCTATATCAAAAAATAAGGAAGATTCCTAATAAGCAACCTAATAATGCACCTAAAGTAACTAGAAAAACAAACCAAAATTGCCAGAAGAAAAGAAATAAATGAAGCACAGGGCAGAAAAAAATGAAATGGAAACTAAATAAAACAATTGAAAAGATCAGTGAAACGAAGTGATGGTTCTTTGAAAAGATAAACAAAATTGACAAATGTTTAGCTATAGTCTAAGAAAAAAGAAAAAGGAGAGAAGACTCAAATAAATAAAATCAGAAATGAAAAAGGAGACTTTCCAACTGATACTGCAAATATACAAAGGATTTTAACAGACTATGATGAGCAACTATATGCCAACAAACTTGACAACATAGAAGAAATGGATAAATTCCTGAACAAATAACATCTCCAAGATTAAGTTATGAAGAAATGGAAAATCTGAACAGTGAGGGAATTGAATCAGTAATACAAAGTCTTCCAATAAAGAAAATCCCAGGACCTGATGGCTTCATTGTTTTATTCTACCAAACATTTAAAGAAGAACTGATACCAATTCTCTTCAGATTGTTTCCAAAAAAATGAGGAGGAGGGAATATTTCCCAACTCATTTTATGAAACCAGCATTACTCTGATTCCAAAACTGGACAAGGACACAATAAAAAAAGAAAATTAAAGGCCAATATCCCTGATGCAAATAGATGCAAAAATTCTCAGCAAGGTACTAGCAAACAGAATCCAACAACACATTAAAAAGATCATTTAGTATGATCAAGTGAGATTTATCCTAGGAATGCAAGGATGGTTTAACATACACAAATCAATAAGTGTGATATACCACATTAACAGAAAGAAAGAGAAAAACCATATGATCATTTCACTTGATGCAGAGAAAGCATTTGACAAAATTCAACATTTCTTCATAATAAAACTCAAAAAATATGTATTTACCTCAATACAACAAAGGCAATATATGACAAACCCACAGCTAACATCATACTGAATGAGAAAAAGCTGAAAGCTTTCCCTCTTAGATCAGGAATGAGACAAGGATGCCCACTTTCACCACTTCTATTCAACATAATACTGGAAGTCCTAGTCAGAGCAATTAGACAAGAGAAGGAAATAAAAGGTATCCAAATTGAAAAAGAGGAAGTCAAACTGTCCCTGTTCGCAGATGACATGATCTTATATGTAAAACCATAAAGACAAAAAAACTGTTAGAACTAATAAATGAATTCAGTACAGTTGCAGAATACAAAATCAACATACAAAAGTCAGTAGCATTTCTATATAATAATAGTGAACTATCGGGAGAGTGCGGCACTGGGAGCTCAGCAGCGCTCCCGCCGCAGGTTCGGATCCTATATGGGGATGACCGGTGTGCTCACAGTGCTCACAGCACTCACTGGCTGAGCGCGGTGTGGCCGGTCTCAAAAAAAAGAAAATAATAATAATAATAATAATAATAATAGTGAACTATCTGAAAAAGAAATCTAGAAAACAATTCCTTTTAAAGTAACTACAAAAAAGTACACACCTGGGGCTGGCCCGGTGGCGCACTGCTATAGTGCGCCGCTTGGGAAGTGTGGTGGCGC
>NW_007726558.1:461010-469484 GCF_000696425.1 Galeopterus variegatus | reverse complement strand
CGTGGCCGGTCCCGGTCCGGTACGGGCGCGACACTGAGGGTTGCGATCCGTTGCTGGTCACGAAAAAAAGACAAAAAAAAAGGAAAAAAAAAAAAAAAAGTACACACCTAAGAATAAACTTAACCAAGGGGTGAAAGACCTATACAATGAAAACTATAAATCTTTGAAGAAAGAAATTGAAGAGGACATGAATAAATGGAAAGATATCCCATGTTCATAGATTGGAAGAATTAATATTGTTAAAATGGCTATTCTACTCAAAGCAATCTGCAGATTTACTGCAATCCCTACCAAAATACCAATGACATTCTTTACCGAAATAGAAAAAAAAAAATCCTAAAATTCATATGGAACCAAGAAAGACTCTGAATAGTCAAAGCAACTCTGAAAAAAAACAATTAACAAAACTTGAGGCATTGAAATTCCTGACTTCAAATTATACTACAAAGCTGTAGTAACCAAAACTGCAGGGTACTGATGTAAAAACTGACACATAGACCAATGGAGCAGAATAGAGAGCCCAAAAGTAAAGTCACACACCTACAGCCAACTGATTTTTGGCAAAGTTGCCAAGAATCCATATTGGGGAAAAGATCATTTCTTCAGTGAATGGTGTTGGGAAAATTGGATATCCACATGCAGAAGAATCAGACTATACCCCTACTTCTCACCACATACAAAAATCAAATCAAAATGGATTAAACATTTGAATTTAAAGCCCCAAATTATAAAGCTACTATGAGAAAACATAGGGGAAATGATCCATGACATGGGGCTGGGCAAGGATTTTTTAAATAAGACTTCAAAGAGACAACCTACAGAATAGGAGAAAATATTTGCAAACTATACATCTGACAAGGGGTTAGTATCTAGAATATATAAAGAACTTAACAGCAAAAACCCAAATAACCCAGTTGAGAAATGGAAAAAGGATCTTAACAGACATTTCCCAAAAGAAGACATAGAAAGGGCCCACAGGTATATGAAAAAATGCCAAACATTACTAATCATCAGGGAAACGCAAATCAAAACAACAGCTAAATACTGCCTCACTCCAGTTAGAAAGGCTATTATCAAAAAGACAAAAGAAAACAAATGTTGGCAAGATTGTGGATAAAAGGAAACAAGTGCACACTGTAGGTAGGAGTGTAAACTAGTACAGCCATTATGGAAAGCAGTATGGAGGTTCCTCAAAAAATTTTGAGGTCCAGCAATCTCATTACTGATTATATACCTGCTGTAGATTGAATGTCTCCCCAAAGCTTGACCCCCATTGTAACAGTGCTAAGAGGGTGGGAAATCTGTAACTGGTACTTGAAAGGTGTGGCTTTTGAGAGGTGATTAGATTATGAGTACTGCCCTCATGAACGGATTGATCCATTCATAGAGTAATGGGCATGGTTCTAATAGCTTTATAAGGAGGGTAAGTGAGAAGGCTAGCTCAGGCCATTCTCTCACTGTGTTATACCCTGCATTACTGTAGAGAGTCACCATCCAAAAGAAGGCCTTCAACAGAGTCACCACCCAAAAGGAGGCCCTCATTGGACCTGAGACTTCCCAGTCTACAAAACTGTAAGGAATAAATTTCGTTTCTTTAAAAATTACCCAGTTTCAGATATTCCATTATATGCAGTAGAAACGGACTAACACAATACCCAAAGGAAATAAAGTCAGTATGTCAAAGAGATATCTGCACTCCCATGTTTATTGCAGCCCAATTTACAACAGCCAAGATATGGAATCAAGTGAAGTGTCCAACCATGGATGAATGGATTTTTAAAATGTTGTATATACACACAAAGAAATATTATTCAGCCATAAAAATGAATGAGTTTTGGTCATTTGTGGCACCATGGATGGATTTGGAGGTCATTATGTTAAGTGAAGTAAGCCAGGCACAGCAAGAAAAATACCACATGATCTCACTCATAAGTGGAATTTAAAAAATTTTTTTAAGTTGATATTATAGAGACAGAGTAGAACAGTAGTTACCAGGGACTGGGGAGGAGATGGGGGTAAAGAAAACAGGGAGTGGTTGGCCAACAGGTACCAAATTACAATTAGGTAGGAGGAATAAGTTCTCATGTTCTGTGGCACAGTAGGGTGACTATGGTTAACAGTTAAGTTTTGTATATTATGTAATAGCTAGAGGAGAGGCTTTTTGAATATTTTCACCACAAAGAAATGATAAATGCATGAGCTATGGTTATATTAACTACCCTGATAAGATCATTATACAACATATACATGTATCAAAATATCAGATTGTACCCCATAAGCACGTACAATTATAACGTCAATTTAAAAACATTTTTTTAAAAAAAGAGTCTGAGTGTGTCTTTTTTTCTATCTACTTAATTTGTACTTTTGTTGGATATAAAATTATTGGTTGAAATCATTGCCTCTCATAATTATTTCACAGTATTAATTCATTGTCTTCTAGAATACAGAGCTTTTTTAAAGGTAGACTAAAGTTATTCTGATTCTTATTCCTTTGCAAGTGAACTGATATTTACTCTCTGAAATCTTTTAGGATCTCCTCCTTTTCCTTAATGTTATGAAATTTTATCACAATGTGATTAGGCATGGGATCCTTTTTATTCCTTGGGTTGGCATTCATTGTATTCTTTTAATTTAGAGACTTATGTCCTTTGCTCTGGGAAAATGTTTTGCATTATTTCTCTGATAATTTTCTGTCCATACACTTTTTCTCCTCTCTCTTTCTTGTACCCTTGTTATTTGGATTATTTGGATGATGCATCTCCTGGATTTACTCTCTTATCTTTTTGTCATGTGCTTTCTATCTCCTGGTCTTTTGGTTCTCCTTACTGGGAGACTTTCTTGACTTGTCCAATTCTTCCACTGATTTTTGTTTTTTAATTTCAGATTTTTTTTGAAATTCCAGAAGGTCTCTTCTGTTCTCTAATGTTTTTCCCTTGTTAATTTGCTCTTACTTTCTCAATCCATTCTTCTTGAATCAATCTGAAGAGACAAATTAGAGTTTAAGTTCACTCCTATTCCCTGAATTTATAGTTTGTTCCAGAATAATATTTTTATTTTGTTTACTTGTTCTCCATATTTAGCGTTGGAAATATTCATTATGTATCTGGGGAAACTTGATTTTTCATTCATATTTTTATGAGGCATTAAAATCTCGTTAAGATAAATAAAATCAACAAGGATAGGGCAAAGCCAAAAATTAAATAAAAACATAAACAAATAGACCTAACTATATTTCAAATGAATAATATAGCCTCACTGAAGTAGGAAATGAAGAACTAACCCAAATAACTTTTAAACACAGCATATTGACTCTATATCCTCAGGCTAAAAAGGAAATGTAAGCAAGTATTGAACTCTAGTTAGGTAGGTTTGCATTTTACAGTGGTATGAGTTATCGTTTTTATTTTTTAAATTTAATTATTTATTAATATTAATTTTTTACATTCTAAGATATTGTTGCAGAGCAGCTGGGGGAAAGGAGGAGAGGATAAGGGAAAAGAAAATAGGGTTGGAGGAGTAGGAAGGAGAGGGGGCTTAGTTAAGGCCCATGGCACCCCCATCATTCTGGCAGGGGAGACCAGGGGGATTTCTGTGGTATCTGGGTGGTCATCGCTGGGCTGGTTGCAGATGTCGAGAGGGCATTGCTGAGTCCCTTGGCCCCCACTGCTCCAGCTCAGGAGCCCAGGGCACTTCTAGTCCTACTAGGTTTTATAGGTACTCTTTGGTGGTGTTAGACCTTTAGTAGTTAATATCAGACTTCGCATCTAATCTGTGGGTATTTTGTTCTTTTTCTTTCAGTTCTGTGTTGGATTATTTGCTGTTTCCATCACTTAAACTCTGCACAGGAACTAATTTGTTGTCCTTGGGAACTTCTTGTGGGGATCAGCACTTGAACCTGTAGTTGAGGTAAATTGCTTCATTGCTGCTGATTCCCTGGGGAAGGCATTTTGTGCAGCTCAGGTTTTAGTTGTTGATCTTGTATGTACTTCCAGATCATATGAGGTCTGGTACACCTGGGCTGTGTGTAAACTCTGGTCTGGGCTTGAGTCTTTTCAGCAAACTGCCCCCCATGCCATTCTCTATTCCTGACCAGTCTCCACTGAGTAGCCATGTGCTGACTGGGGAGCAGATCAGCTGTCCATACTGTGCCCCCACATTCCTCCAGTGGGCCCATCTCCCCCACTAACCATATTCCAAACACTTTCCATGGGATGGGCCATGTGCTGCTCCCTTGTGATGACTCACTGGATTCCGAGTGGCTCCTTTTTTCAGTTGTCTGTGGTCCCTCATTCCTATGTGGGTCCACGGGGACCCTGTTAGTGGTCTTGCTGGCCTGGGGGCCACCACATCCTTCTTCTCCCCTGCTGCCTCCAAGCAACTTCATATGAAAGGCACAGCAGTGGCTTTTGCCAGCTCTTGATCTGTGCTCTCTCCAGCTCCAGCCTTGAAGCAGCTGGAGCTCAAAGTGGGGGGAGTGGTCCTTTCTTTCTCTTATCATGGCTTCTGCTTTCGTGAACTCTGTAGGTCTCTCCTCCTCTTCCCTTGAGCTCTAGTGGTTCCAGCTTGACCGTCATTGCTTTTCAGTTTTTAAAAAATTTATTTATTTATTAATATTACTATGTTTTTACATTCTAAGATGTTTTGGCAGAGCAGTTGGGGACGGGGGGTGAGGGGAAAGGGGAAGGAAATAGTGTGGGAGGAGTGGGAAGGAGGGGGTCTTGGTTGAGGCCCTGGCAACCCCTCATTTCAGCAGCGGAGACCAGGGGGGGTCCCAGTGGCAACTTGGTGGTTGTCACTGGGCTGGTTGCAGATGGCAAGTGGGTGTGGCTCAGGACCTTGGCCCTGTGCTGCCCTGACTCAAGAACTCGGGGTGCTTCCAGTGGCAGCTTGGTGGTCATTGCTGGGCTGGTTGTGGATGTCAGGGGGGCATGCCTGAGGCCCTCGGCCCCCCATTGTCCCCAGCTTGGTAGTCCGGGGTGTTTCCTGCAGTGGCTTGGTGTTTTTTGCTGGGCTGGGTGTGGTCACTGGGGGGCATGGATGAGGCCCACGGCTCTCCCCCCTCCCTGGCTTAGGAGCCCAGGGGGCTTCTGGTCCTTCAAAGTTTTACAGGTGTTCTTTGGTGGTGTTAGACCTTTACTAGTTAATATCAGACTTTGATCTGTGGGTATTTTGTTTTTTCTTTCAGTTCTGTGTTGGATTGTTCGCTGTTTCCACCATTTAAACGCTGCACTGAAACTAATTTATTGTCTTTTGCTTACTTCTAAAATGGGAGAACTTCCTGTGGGGACAGCACTTGAGCCCTGCAGTTGAGATAAATGTTTCATTGCTGCTGATTCCCTGGGGAAGGCTTTTTGTGCAGCTCAGGTTTTTTGTTTTTTTTTTTTTTTTGTCCTTTCTGAAACTGGCCGCACTGCGCTCAGCCAGTGAGCGCTGTGAGCGCACCGGTCATCCCTATATAGGATCCAAACCCGTGGCGGGAGTGCTACCACACTCCCAGTGCCGCACCCTCCCGAGTGCACCACGGGCTCGGCCCTATGCAGCTCAGGTTTTAATTGTTGACCTTGTAATCACTTCGGGGTCTTGTGAGGTCTGGTACACCTGGGTTGTATGGAAACTCTGTTCTGGGCCTGAGTCTTTTCAGCAAACTGCCTCATCTGCAGTTCTATATTTCTGACCAGTCTACACTGAGTGGGCTTGTGCTGATTTGGGGGCAGATCAACTATCTGTGATGCACCCCAGTGTTCCCCCAGTGGGCCCATCTCCACCCCCACCCACACTCCAAGCACTTCTTATCAAGTGGGCCATGCGCTGGTCCCTTCTGATGACTCACCAGCCTCTGAGTGGCTCCTTTTGTCAGTTGTCTGTGGCCCCTCGCTCCTGTGTGGGTCCACAGGAACCCTGTTAGTGGTCCTGCTGGCCTGGGGGCCACTAAGGCCCTCTTCTCCCCTGCTGCCTCCAAGCAACTTCATATGAAGGGCACAGCTGTGGCTTTTGCCAGCTTTTGCTCTGTGCGCTCACCAGCTCCAGCCTTGAAGCAGCTGGTGCTCAAAATGGTGGGAGCAAGGGGAGCAATAATCCTTTCTTTCTCTCATCATGGCTTCTCCTGCCTTCATGAACTCTGTAGGTCTCTCCTCCTCTTCCTCTGAGTTCTAGCATCCCCAGTTTGGCTGTCATTGCTTTTGTATTTATTTATTTATTATTGAATCATAATTGATTATATGTATTTTGGGGACTCAATGTTGACATATGTTGATCAAATCAATATTATTAGTATGTATATTGTTACAAATCATACTTATTCTTTATGCCCCTTGTCCAATCTCTCCCCATACCTCTCTCCCTCCCCCCTCCCACCACTGATAACCCTAGATTTCTTCTCTCCTTCTGAAAGAGTAATGATTACTCTGTTGACTTGTTGCCTAGGTGATCTGCCCAGTGCTGAAAGATGTGTTCAGGTCTCCCAATGTTATCATAGAGCAGATGCTTCTCCCTTCACTCTGGAATGGGCTTTGTGGAGAGAGACATCCTCTTCTTTTCTTTGGTCTCTACTGGTGACTCTCCTTGTGTCAATGCACTCCAGTGGCTGGCAGACCATCTGCATAGTGGTTGTGATGTCTAGCCAATTGCACGGCAGCCATGGTTATTGTGCTGTTCATGGTGGGCCACCCACATGGAGGTGATGTTTTTGGCATGCTCCTTGGTGCTAGCAGTGTACCTGGTTGTGGTGGGGTGTCCAGTCCCTAGCTTGATGCTCCAGGCCCCCAGGCAAGGCCCTGAGGTGCTGGCAGTGTGCCTGGTTGTGGTGGAGGGTCCGGTCCCTGGCTCAATGCCCCAGGTCCCCAGGCAGGCCCTGAAGTGCTAGTGTGTCTGCCTGGTTGTGGGTGGGATGTCCAGTCCCTGGCTTGATGTCCCGGGCCCCCAGGCAGGGCCCTGAGGTGCTGGTGGTGTGCCTGGTTGTGGGTGGGGTGTCCAGTACCCAGCTCCAAGCCCTGGGCCACCAGACCAGGCTCTGAGGCACTGGCAGTGTGTCTGGGTGTGGGCGGGATGTCATTGCTTTTTAATAGTTGTAAATTGGTTGATTTGTGGGAGAGAGTGATGCTGGGAACCTTCTCTTCTGCCTTATTTGCCAGAAGCCAAGTTATCATTTTAAAACTAATTTATGGTGTTCTAGGATTGAGCAAATAAGTAAACATATAGTGAAAAATGGGAATCAGAATTTCTACTGTTAAAGAAGAGAATTACAAATATGGAAAGAAAAATGGTTAGAATAAACTGTATGGTGCTGAACTTGAACTGGAGCTGTCAGTATGGTTTTTAGTATATGTCTATATGTCTATATGTATCTATACTAGCTCCATCCTTGTGAGCTCTGTCTGTTTGGGAAGCAATAACCCCAGTAGTATTAAACAAAGCCGGCACTCAGATATTGGTTTTTAAATACCATCGCCTGTTAAAAATGAAGAAATGACTGATTTCAGGGCTACAGCAAATAAAATACAGGATGAGCCTGGAACATGTGCCAAAAAGCAAGGACATGCTCAAAGAATGTTGCAGACACATCCAAAGGACACGAGCCAATTTGAAGGGACTCCTACTGGTCAAATCTTGGACAATTTGAGCATCAAAATAAACAATGAAAGTAACAGAATCTAAACCATAGACTAAATAGGAATACATGAGCCCATGCTGATATAAGTAAATTAATAAATTCATAAATGGAGACAGAACAGCTCTTCCTTACAGCAGAATGCTAACTAATAAATGTAGAAGGAATGATGAAATTAGAACATTGCCATTGGTGGGGCTGGCCCGGTGGCGCACTGCTACAGTGCGCCGCTTGGGAGCGCGGTGGCGCTCCCGCCGAGGGTTCGGATCTCACATACAGACCGGTTCCCACTCACTGGCTGAGCGAGGTATGGGAGCAACACCAAGGGTTGCGATCCCGTTGCCGGTCCTGGTCCGGTACGGGCGCGACACTGAGGGTTGCGATCCGTTGCCGGACACGAAAAAAGATGAAAAGGAAAAAAAAAAAAAAAAAAGAACATTGCCATTGGTAACCACCATAGTAATATTTTGTTCAGGTAAGGATCATCAATGGATGCTAAAACTGCTTAGTAAAAATGTAAAGAGCATGGTACTGATAACACCAAGGTCATGGGTTCAGGTCCCGTATAGTCCAGCCACAAAAAAAAAAAAAAGTTTGATGAGAATCAGGATAGTCACATAGTCTCCAAATATCTCCTCCAAAATTACTTATTAATTACAAAGAGAAATGTAGTCACTCTATGGTGGCCCTACCTGGCAAACACCATCATAACCAGGTGATCGAAGTGAACATAACCAATAATGGGACAAATAGACATCATATACCTGATGATATGATGCACTGAGAAGGATAAAATGTCATCGCTAGAGTATGCTGGATAAACATGCATTACCCAGATCTAATTCTTTTTTTTTTTTTTTTTTTT
>NW_007726558.1:458170-461000 GCF_000696425.1 Galeopterus variegatus | reverse complement strand
AGCGCCGCCGCGCTTCCCAAGCGGCGCACTATCCAGTGCGCCACCGGGCCGGCCCTACCCAGATCTAATTCTGAGGAAACATCAGACAGACTCAAAATGAGGAACATTTATTCTACAAAACAAGTGGCCTGTACTCTCCAGAACTGTCAAGGTCATGTCAAGAAAGAGAAAGAAATACTGGGGAATCCATCCAGATTAAAGAAGACTGGATTGAGTCCCAGATCGGAAAAAGAATTTTTTAAATTTTATTACAAGTATATTAGTGAATCAATTGGTGAAATCTGAAAAAGGTTTATAGATTAGGTGATAGTGTTATATCAATTTTAATTTTATGATTTTGATCATTATACTGTGCTTACGTAAGAGAATGTCTTTATTCTTAGGAAATCGGCACCAAAGTATTTAGGAGTAAAGGAGCATCATGCCCACAACTTCCACTCAAATGGTTGTAAAATGATAATAATAATACATATATAATGGTATAGATAGCTAGGTAGATAATAATCTAGACGATAGGTTGATAGGATGAGACAAAGCAATTATGGTAAAATGGTAACACTTCTGGGAATCTGGGTGAAGGGTATATAGGAATTATTTTATTTTTTGGCAACTTTTCTATAAAGCTGAAGTAATTTTAAGTAAACATTTTTAAAACTTGGTTGGGGGTGGGTGGAAAGTGCTTGTTGACTGGCAGGCTTAATTTTAGGATGACTGGGAGATGAGTTGAACAATATACTAGGAAGGCCCAAAATGTCAGAATATGGAAGTATTTTCTCTGGAGCTTCTCAATTTCTTTCTTTCTTTCCTTCCTTCCTTCCCTTTCCTTTCCTTTCCTTTCCTTTCCTTTCCTTTCCTTTCCTTTCCTTTCCTTTCCTTTCCTTTCCTTTCCTTTCCTTTCCTTTCCTTTCCTTTCCTTTCCTTTCCTTTCCTTTCCTTTCCTTTCCTTTCCTTTCCTTTCCTTTCCTTTCCTTTCCTTTCCTTTCCTTTCCTTTCCTTTCCTTTCCTTTCCTTTCCTTTCCTTTCCTTTCCTTTCCTTCTTTCCTTCTTTCTTTCTTTCTTTCTTTCTTTCTTCTTTTCTTTTCTTTTTTCTTTTTTTTTTTTAAAAAGAATCAGAGGCAATTGTTTAACATCAAGGCAGCCTGAGGTAGTGGATAACAGGTAGAACAAACAACAGGCTAACCAAAAGGCTTAAAAGGAAAATCTGGGGAATGAGATGTCCATAGGGGTCTTTGAAAAGCTCTGACATATTCATGGCAATCTAGAAGTTATGCACATGTATAGAGCTGTGAGCATGACTAGGGCTGAATGGATACTAAGGAAAGACCTAAGAAGGCCCTAAGCTCCCACCTCTAGTAGACCTTGAGGCTCTGTGCAAGCAGGAAGAGAAGGGTAAGATAGAGTTGTAAGCTACCTGGCTGAGCATTAAGGCTTGCCCCAACACATAACAGAGCCCCTCAGCAAAGACTGGGAGACTTACTGGTTCCAGGTGATTAAGGAAATCTCTATCCAATTATTAGATTATCACTAAGGTAACCAAGTAGAAAATTCATTGGCTACACACAAAGAGAATACAGACTTTACAGAATTAGTTCAGAAAAGTCACTGTACAAACAACAACAACTGTAACATATAGCAACAACAACAAACTGGGAAGAGGGAAGAATCCAATTTCCAGGATTGCTACATTACATTAATTTAAATGTCCAATTTTCAACAACAAAAAAATTGGGATACATGCAAAGAAAAAAGAAGAATGGCTCATACACAGGGAAAATAGAAGTAAATAGAAACTGTCACTGAGAAGCACATACATTGGACTTACTAGACAAAGATTTTATTTTATTTTTTTTTCCTTTTTGTCTTTTTTCGTGTCCAGCAACGGATCACAACCCTCAGTGTCGCGCCCGTACCAGACCGGGACCGGCAACGGGATCGCAACCCTCGGTGTCGAGCCCTCACCTCGCTCAGCCAGTGAGCGGAACCGGTCTGTATGTGGGATCCAAACCCTTGGCGGGAGCGCGGCCCCACTCCCAAGCGGCGCACTGTAGCAGTGCACCACCGGGCCGGCCCCTAGACAAAGATTTTAAACAAGCTATTTAAAATACAAAGAAGTAAAGGAAACCATGTCTAAGAACTATAGGAAATGATGTCACAAAATAAAGACTACAAAGAGATACAAATTATTTTTTTTTAAAAAAAACCTCAAGTAGAATTTCTGGAGTTGAAAAGTACAATAACTAAAATGAAAATTTCACTACAGAAAATAAACAATAGATATGATCAGGAAGAAGAAATAATCAGTGAACTTGACGATAGGTCAATTAAGATCATGCAGTCTGAAAAACAACGACAAAAGAATAAAGAAAAATGAACAGAGCCTCAGAGAGCTATAAGACACCATCAAGCATAGCAACAGAAGCATAATGAGAATACCATCAGAAGCGGAGAGAGAACAGAAAGAAAAATATTTGAAAAACTAATGGCCAAAACCTCCCCAAATTTGATGAAAAACATTAATCTACACATCCAAGAAGCTCAACAAACTTCGGGTAGGAAAAATAATAAAGTAAAATAAAATTCTACCCTCGCGCCCGGCCGCCCGGCCGGCCGGCCGCTCGCACACACCCGCACCGCTGCCGCCGCCGTAATGTTATTAGAGCTCCACGGCGGATCTCGGGGCTCTTCTCGCTTTTTTTCTCTCCAGAAATTAAAGCAGAGGAGCATATGAAAGTGGAAAGGTCCCCCTTCTGGTAGGATGGATGTAAAAGGAGGCAACAATTTGTTCTTGAGGGGGCAGAAGGGGGACTGCATTGCTTGCCCGTGCATTTCG
>NW_007726558.1:454569-456567 GCF_000696425.1 Galeopterus variegatus | reverse complement strand
TTTTTTTAAAGGGAAGTTTTTTGGGTTTTTTTTTTTTTTTTTTTTTTTTTTCTCGTGTAGACAAAGTCAGTGATGCTGAAGAATGTCATGATGCGATTCAAACGAGACAGCTTTCAGTTCACTTTAAATAACATTCTTAAATTGACGTAGATCTCTAACCGGAAAATAAAGCTTTCTTTTGCTTAAAAAAAAAAGAGGTAAGAAAATATGTACTTAGGAATATGTAAACAAGGAAATAGTTTCTAAAATATATTGAAATGTCTGCAGGCTGGTGAGAAAAAAACTAAAATAAATAAATAAATAAATAAAATTCTATATGCAAAAAAAAAAAAAAAGTGTTTCTGCTTTGGAGAACAATTTGGCAGTTCCTCCAAAAGTTAAACAGAGTTACCACATGACCCAGCAATTCCCCTTCTGGGTATACACCCAAACAAATTGAAAACATATGTTCACACAAAAACTTGTATCCAAATGTTGATAGCAGCATTATTCATAATAGCCAAAGAGTGGAAAGGACCCAAATGCTCATCAACTTAGGAGTGGATAAACAAAATGTGGTATGTTGATACAATAGAATATTATGCAGCAATAAAATGAAGCACTGATACATGCTATAATATGGAAGAACCTTAAAAACCTTATCCTAAGTGAAAAAAGCCAGACACAAAAGGCCACATACTGTATGATTCCATTTACGTGAAATGTCCAGGCTAGGCAAATCCTTAAAGACAGAAATCACTTGCGAGGCAGGGATAGAATAGGGACACACCCCAGGGAGGCTGCTCATGAATATTCAGACTGGATCAGCACTGCCCGCTTCTTTGCCTGGCGGTTAATAGACTCAAAACGCACTGGCAACAGTTCAACCACCCCACCAATCAGCATGCTATATACCACTGCACCTGCACACAACGAGGAAACTGCAGATGACCACCATTATAATCTTCCACATGTGACATAAAGGAAAAGGTTAAAGGAAGTGACTCCTGAACATGACTGGAAACTCCAGACCTAGACCTTCTGTCTGGTTTCACTTGTATATTGGTAGTTGGCAGGGGGTGAGGAGAGGGGGTAATGGGTAGTGACTGCTAAAGGGCATGAGGTTTCTTTTGGGGCAACGAAGTTATTCTGGAATTAGATTACAGTCATAATTTGTGTATATACTAAAATCTACTGAATTATACACTTAAAAGAGTGACTTTTATGGTGCATAAATTATACCTCAATTAACAAAAGTGCTTTAAGCATGAGTGACATGATCAGCTTTTTGTCAGGCTGATAACTCTGTGGTCATTATAGAGAATAGAATGGAATGGTGGCAAGATCAGAAGAAGGAAAACTATTTAGCAGGCTGTACTACTGTCCAGGTGAAAGATAATGGTGGCCTGAATGGAGATTACAAGATGTGGATGGATGATAGAGCTATTCGAGAAGTAGAACCAACAAGATATGATGACATATGAGATGCAGATGGCTGTTGTAAAAACAAAGGCTGTAAGTGTATCTGGCCTTATACATTGCTCACACTGGGTGTGCTCAACAAATACTTGTTTGTCAGTCTCCTCCCTTCCTTCCTCTCTTTCTTCCAGGACCCATTTCTTCTACTTTGATCTTTTGATATGAGGTCAGGTGTACCATATTGTCCCTAATTGTAGCTCTTAAAACTCTCCTACTGCCTATTGCATATTGCAAAATATAATATGAGAAGGCAGATCCTGCCTGTTGCCAACCAATGCTGCACAAAATAATATAATTCTATGTGTTTTTTTAAGTTCATCTTGCCATACTTCTGGTTCCAGACAAGATGTATTAGATACATTTATGCCTATTTCTCCTGCTAAGTATAGCCCTAACCCTGGACATTGTATATAAAGCAAGCATAAGGAAAATCTGAAAAGTAGATAGAAGACAGCAGATCAACTAGAGACCCTGAGACCACAGAAATGACACAGGAGTGAGTTTTCTAAGTTTTTTTTTTTTTTTTTTTTTTTTTTTTTT
>NW_007726558.1:402424-454411 GCF_000696425.1 Galeopterus variegatus | reverse complement strand
GTTTTTTTAATTTTTTTTTTTTTTTTTTTTTTTTTTGTCTTATATGTTCCAAACTTGGTACTGGAGACAATGGCAATGTGGAAGTGGCAATGGGCAAAAAGTCTGTTCTCTCTAGCTAAAGAACCAAGAAAGTGGCAACCTAGCAAGACACAATACTTACAGACAATAATCACTCTATTCCAGGCAATCAATAGAATGACCCCACCAGCCAAACATCAGCAGTTCCCTCCACACCCACACAAGCAAAAGCCGAGTGTGGAGTCCAGACTTCCATACCCACAAGCTGTAATGAGGTACCCCAGCCTCCACTGGGTTGAAGTCAGAAAAGGGCAAGTGGGGAAATGGGACTTTGATCCTTGCTGTGTGGTAACAAAACTTCACCCCCAAGGTTATAGTGGAGACTATGTGGGAAGCTTAGACTTGTACGCCCATCTGATGATAACAAGGTTCCCTGCCTCTCTCTAGGGGGCTGGTGTCAACAAAAGTCTAATAGAGAGTCAAGACTTTCACTACAACACAAAAATAACAAGGCCACCCCACTTTTGGTCAGTGGAAATCATATGAGGAAGAGTAATAAGACACACCTGCCCCTCCCAGCCAGGGTGGTGTTAGTGGAAGAATACTGCATAGTCTGAACTCCCAGCCCCACCCAGCAGTAAGGAGGAGACCACTTTCTCTGGATGTCAATGGAGGCTGAGTGGGAAACCTGGACTTTCACAGTCAGCTGGCAGTAATGAGGTAAAGCTCCTCTTTCCCCTGCCTGAGCGGTGTCAGAGGAGGCCTGCTATAATAGAAGATTTAAATAAGATCCAGAATCATGACACCGTGCTCCAAATGTCCAGGATATAATAGAAAATCACTTATCATACACAGAACTAGGAAAATCCCAATTTGAATGAGAAGAGACAATTGATAGACACAAATACTGTGATGGTACAGATGTTGGATTATGCACCACAGGGATACAAGACTGATTCAATGCTTGAAAATCAGTCAATGTAATTGATCATAACAAGTGATGCCTAAAACTCACTCAACAAAATTTAACACCCATTCATAACAAAATCTCTCTGAAAACTGGGAAAAGAGGGGAACTTGATATAGATCATCTATGAAAATCCTCTAACATTATGCTTAATGGTGAGAGACTGAATGTTTCTCCCTAAGATCAGGAACAACTCTTACCACTTACTCAGCATAGTCCTGAAAGTCCTACCAATAAGGCAAGAAAGGAAATACCAGGCATACAGATAAGAAAGGAGAAATAAAACTGTCCCTATTTTCAGATGACATGATTGTTTATGTAGAAAATCCCAGGGAACCTACAAAAAACTCTCGTAACTAATGAGTAAGTTCAGCAGGTTGTAGGACACACATATATATACACACACGCGTGCACACTAAAAATTAACATGTGAAAACCAAAATTGAGAATACAGTACCACTTACAATCAGTTAAACTTATATTTAAGTTTATATATATGTATAGGCAAATGGCCAACAGGTACATGAAAAAATGCTCAACATCACTAGTCATCAGGGAAACGCAAATTAAAACTACATTGAGATACCACTTCACTCCAGTTAGACTGGCTATAATCAAAAAGACGGTGAATAACAAATGCAGGCGAGGATATGGAGAGAAGGGAACACTCCTACACTGTTGGTAGGACTGTAAATTAGTACAACCACTATGGAAAACAGCATGAAGGTTTCTCAAACAACTGTAGATAGATCTTCCATACAATCCAGCAATCCCACTTCTGGGTATATACCCAGAGGAACGGAAATCATCATGTCTAAGGGATACCTGCACTCCCATGTTCATTGCAGCTCTGTTTACAATAGCCAAGATATGGAATCAACCTAAATGTCCATTGATGAATGATTGGATAAGGAAACTGTGGTATATGTGCACCAGCCTAAATGTCCATCGGTAGACGATTGGATAAGGAAAATGGTATATATACACCATGAAATACTATTCTGCCATAAAAAAGAATGAAATTCTCCCATTTGCAATAACATGGATGAGCCTAGAGAAACTTATGTTGAGTGAAATAAGCAAAGCACAGAGAGATAAATACCACATGTTCTCACTCATATGTGGGAGCTAAGAGAGAAAGAAGGAAGGAAAGAAAGACCACAGTAGTGCATTGGTCTTGCAGGGGGAGAGAACATTCCTAGGGCTACAAAGTGGAGTGGGAGGAAAGGCAGAGAGGGAGGGAGGTTGGCAATAATAGGGTGGGGGACACAGGGTACAAATGCAATTTCTGGTAATGGGTATGCTGCCAGTATGAATCTGGCCCTCACATCATGGGCACGAGGGGTGACAATTAGCTTTGTATCTCATGAATATTCATAATAAAAAAGAAAAACTAACTAAATAAATAAATAAAATAAAGAAAGATTAAGATCTACTGCCTTACTAGCTTCATATAAACAGGAAGCACTATTTTTATATAAAATTTACTGATTTTGTTTAATTATATAAGCAATACAGTTGTATTGAAGAATTTTTACTACAAAAATATAATGAAGAAAATAAGTCACTTAGAAACTCCCCAAAAAATAAAAAGAAAAAAAACCTCACAACTAATAAAAATTTACTCAAAATATTTGAAGATTTAATGTAAAACATAAAACTATCAATCACTTAAAATAAGATATAGTAGAAAATCTTCGGGACCTAGGGATTGGTGAAGAGTTCTTTGACATGACACCAAAAGCAGAATTAACTAAAAATGTATAAGTTAAACCTCACCAAAATTTAAAAAAAAAAAAAAAAAAAAAAAAAACTTTTGCTCTGTGAGAGACTCTGTAAGAGGATGAAGAGACAACTTACAGACTAGGAGAAAAATTTTGTAAGACACGAATCTCACAAAGAACTCATGTAGAACATATAAAGGACTCTCAAAACTGAACAGAAAAAACAAACATCCAGTTAGAAAATGGGCAAAATACTTGAATGGATACTGTAATGAAGAGGGTAAACAGATGGCAGAAAAAGCACATGAAAATGTATTTAACGTCACTAGCCATTAGGGAAAGGCAAATTAAGACCACAACGAGATATCACTACACACCTATTGGGATGGATGAAATAAAAAACAGTGACAATACCAAATTTTGGAGAGGATGCAGAGAAACTGGATAACTCAAATATTGCTGGTGGGAATGTAATATGGTACAGTCACTCTGGAAAATAGTTTGGCAGTTTCTCAAAAATCTTACCGTGCAATTACCATACAACCCAGCCATTTACACTCCTGGGGATGTATCCCAGAAAAACAAAAATTTACATCCACACAAAAATTTGCACATTATTGTGAACAGCAGCTTTATTTATAATAGCCAAAAACCGGAAACAAACAAAATGTCCTTTGATAGGTGAATGGTTAAAAAATCATGATATAGCAATAGCATGGACTACTACTACTCAGCAATAAAAAAGGGAGGCACTATTGATACACACAAAAACTTGGGTGGATTTCCAGGACATTATTCAGAGTATAAAAAGTCCATGTCAAAAGATCACATACTGGGCCGACCCGGTGGCGCACTGGAGAGTGCGCTGCTTGGGAGTGCGGCGGCGCTCCCGCCGAGGGTTCGGATCCCATGTGGAGACCGGTTCCGCTCACTGGCTGAGCGTGGTGTGGGCGCAACACCGAGGGTTGTGATCCCGTTACCGGTCAGTAAAAAAGACAAAAAGGAAAAAAAAAAAGATCACATACTGCAGCATGATTCCATTTATATAACATTCTTGAAATAAGAAAATTATAGAAATGGAGAACAGTATAGTGTTAGTGGTTGCCAGAGTTTAGGGATGTGGAGGACAGGTAGATGTAACTATAAGGAGTAATGTGAGGGAGATCTTGTGGTGATGAAATAGTTCTGTCTCTTGATTGCTGTGATGGTTACACGAATACACACGAGATGAAATGGCATAGAACTATACAAACACATTGTACCAATTTCAGTTTACTGGCTGTTTTTTACTTATGTAAAATGAATCCAGGGTACATGGAGACCTCTCTGTACTGTCTTTGCATCTCCTAAGAATCTATAATTATTTCAAAATAAAAAGTTTTAAGGGCTGGTCAGTTAGCTCACTTGGTTAGAGCACAGTGCTAACACTAAGGTCAAGGGTTCAGTTCCCTGTACCAGCCAGCTGCCAAAAAAAAAAAAAAAACATATTAATCAAAACAACAAAATTTTTTTAAATGGGGAAAAATCAATTTAATGTCCACTGCCTACCAAGGGATCTAGCTACTCAGAAAGCAGCTATGTTTTACATTATTAGACTAGACTTTTTTAGATCAGTACTTGCACATGGTGAAAATTTTTAAACAGAACAGAGTATATGAAATTAATAGTACAATCACCTGCTCCTCTTCCTGGTTCACATCCCACAGTTAGCTACTTTAAACCATTTTTAGTTTTAATTATTCAAGTGATTTATTCTGTAACCCTAAAAAATGTTTATCTATTTCTTTAACAACTTGTACCTATAGTTCATTTACACTAAACCCATCTCCCATATTTTTTGTTATTATTATTTCAAATTCTGTTGATTACTTTTATAGTGTTAAATAATCTACTTTACTGCCTCTGGATAGATAACAGAAGCAATAATAGCTCTACTTATTGAACACTTACTACATGACAAATATTCTATTAAGCCCTTTATACATATTAATTTACTTAATCCTAATAGCCATCTTACGAAGCAAGGACTATTATTTTCCTCATCATATAGATAAGAAAACTGAGGCACAGAGAGATTAAGTAATTTGCCCAAGGTCACAAAGCAAACAGGTGATAGAGCCAGTATTGGAACCCAGACATTCCTCACCTTAAACAATATCACTTGACTCCCTTTATATAAGGTAATTTGAACCCCTCAGTTTTCCTCAGGCCCTATGCCCCCCTCTACCTCCAGAATACATGTCAGATAAATTTTTTTAACTCTCCAGATTTATAGCACTTATATTTTTCTATAAATATGTTGTCCAAGCTTTGTTTATATGTTGATTATAATATATTTAAAACAATTAACAGCATTTACACTATTAGATTTATTTACTTCAGAAGCAAGTAAATTGAGCCCACAGAGAAGGAAATCTAATTATATTTCTCTAAAGTTATGCCATTTGAAGAATATTCTAATCATCAACACCAGATAAATTCTCTTTATTTATTCTCCATCAATAGCTTCAAATCATGCCACCTTCTAATTTGCTTCATATTAGCTCATGACTTTCTTGTACACCTTTTATTTCCTGAAGTTACTCATTCATTTTCTTTTTAACAAAAGTACTGTATGTTTTCTGTATCAGTAGTTTTGCCTGTTCTAAAATTTTATATAAATGAAGCAGCATAGTGTATACCACATTTTTTAAATTCATTCATCCATTAATGGATATCAAGTTTGTTTCATACTCTTGGCTATTGTAAATAATGCTGCAATGAACATGGGAGTGCAGATACCTCTTTGTCATCCTGCTTTCAATTCTTTTGAATAAATACCCACCAGTGGGATTGCTGACTCATGTGGTAATTCTGTTTTTAATTTTTTTTTTTCGTTAAATTTTTATTTTGTCAATATACACTGTATATGATTATTATGGCCCATCACCGACACCTCCCTCCCTCCTCCCTCTCTCCCCTCCCCCCCAAGAATGTCCTTTCCGTTTGCTTGTTGTAACAACTTCATAAAAGTATAGTTGTTATATTTTCTTCCCCACCCCCACCCCGGTTTTTTTTTGTGTGTGTGTATGTGGGTGAATTATGGTAGATCTATCTTCAGTTGTTTGAGGAACCTCCAAACCATTTTCCATAGGGGTTGCACCATTGTGCATTCCCACCAACAGTGTAAGAGAGTTCCTTTTTCTCCGCAGCCATGCCAGCATTTATCTTTCGGTGTCTTTTGGATTTTTGCCATCCTAACTGGGGTGAGATGGTATCTCAGTGTGGTTTTGATTTGCATTTCCTGGATGCTGAGTGATGTTGAGCATTTTTTCATATGACTGTTGGCCTTTTGTATATCTTCTTTAGAGAAATGCCTGCTTAGCTCTTTTGCCCATTTTTTGATTGGGTTGCTTGTTTTTTTCTTGTAAAGTTGTTTGAGTTCTTTATATATTCTGGATATTAGTCCTTTGTTGGATGTGTATTTTGCAAATATTTTCTCCCACTCTGTTGGTTGTCTTTTAGCTCTGTTAATTGTTTCTTTTGCTGTGCAGAAGCTTTTTAGTTTGATATAGTCCCATTTGTTTATTTTTCCTTTGGTTGCCTGTGCTTTTGGGGTCATATTCATGAAGTCTGTGCCCAGCCCTATTTGCTGAAGGGTTTCTCCTATGTTTTCTTTAATAAGTTTTATTGTTTCGGGGTGTATATTTAAATCCTTGATCCATTTTGAGTTGATTTTAGTACATGGTGAGAGGTATGGGTCTAGTTTCAATCTCCTGCATATGGATATCCAGTTATCCCAGCACCCTTTGCTGAAGAGGGAGTCCCGACCCCAGTGAATAGGCTTGATGCCTTTGTCGAAGATCAAATGGCAGTAAGTGCGTGGGTTGATTTCTGGGTGTTCTGTTCTATTCCATTGATCAGTGTCTCTGTTTTTGTACCAGTACCATGCTGTTTTGGTTATTGTGGCTTTGTAGTATAGTTTAAAGTCAGGTAGAGTAATACCTCCAGCTTTATTTTTTTTGCTCAGCATTGCTTTGGCTATTCGTGGTCTTTTGTTATTCCAGATAAATGACTGTATAGTTCTTTCCATTTCTGAGAGAAAAGTCATAGGAATTTTGATAGGGATTGCATTGAATTTGTATATTACTCTGGGTAGTATAGTCATTTACACTATATTGATTCTTCCAATCCAGGAGCATGGGATGTCTTTCCATCTTCTTGTATCCTCTGTTTTTAATTTTTTGAAGAACCTCCATACAGTTATCTATAGCAGCTGCACCATTTTACATTCCCACCAACAACACACAAGAGTTCCAATTTCTCCACATCCCACCAACACTTCGTATTTCCCTTTTTTATATAATGGCCATGTTAACATATTAACTGGTATCTCATTATGAATTTGATTTGCATTTCCCTGACGATTAACAATGTTGAGCATTTTTTCATAAATCTGTTGGCTACTTGTGTGTCTTCTTTGGGGAAATTCCTGTTCAAGTCCCTTGCCCGTGTTTTAATTGGGTTATTTGGTTTTTGTATTTTTGCTGTTGAGTTATAGAAGTTCTTTGCTTTATTGAAACATAATTGATTGTACATATCTGTGGAGTACAGTGTTGAATAACAATAACTGCATGCAACATTTGTTGCTCAAAACAGGATAATTAGTACATTTAACATTGCACAGTGTAATCACTTTTGACGCTCTTTACCAATTTCTCACTAACCCCTCTCCCCCCTCTCACTTGCCCATCTCTGGTGGATTCAGTTCTGTTCTCTCCTTTTGAAAGTTCAACAAATTACAGTGATTGTTGTATCTTTCTTTTTTTTTTTTATTTGTTTGGTTTTTAGCTCCCACTTATGAGTGAAGACGTATTTCTCTTTCTGTGCCTGGCTTATTTCACATAATTTTCTCCAAATTCATCCATTTTGCTGCAAATGGCAGAATTTCATTCTTTTTTTATGGCACAGTAGTATTCCATTGAGAATATATACCACTTTTCTCTTATTCACTTGTCTCTCAATGGACATTTAGGTTGGTTACAACTCTTGGCTATTGTAAATAGAGCTGCAGTAAACATGGGAGTGCAGGGATCCCTTCAACAAAATGATTTCCATTCCTCTGGGTATATACCCAGCACTGGGATTGCTGGATCTTATGGCAGTTCTATCTGTAGTTGTTTGAGGAAACTCCATACTGTTTTCCATTATGGCTGTACTAATTTACAGTCCCACCAAGAATATAGGAGAATTCCCCTTTCTCCACATCCTCAACAGCGTTTGTTATTCTCTGTCTTTTTTATAATAGCCAGTCTAACTGGGGTAAGATGATATCTCAGTGTGGTTTTGATTTGCATTTCCTTGATGCTGATTGATGTTGAGCATTTTTCATGTGTCTGTTGGTCATTAGTATATCTTCCTTTGAGAAAGACCTATTCAGCTCCTTTGCCCATTTTTTAATTGGTTGCTTGTTTTCTTACTGCTGAGTTGTTTGAGTTCTTTGTATATTCTGGATATTAATCCCTTGTCGGATGCATAGTTTAGAAATATTTTCTCCCATTCTGTACATTGTCTTTTACTCTGTTAATTGTTTCTTTTGCTATGCAAAAGCTTTTTAGTTTGATATAATCCCATTTGTTTATTTTTTCTTTTATTGCCTGTGTTTTGGGGGTCTTGTTCATAAAGTCTTTGCCCAGTCCTACATCCTGAAGTGTTCCCCATATGTTTTCTTTTAGGAGTTTTAGAGTTTCAGGTCTTCTATTTAAGTCTTTAATCCATTTTGAGTTGATTCTAGTATATGGTAAAAGGTATGGGTCTAGATTAATTCTTCTATATATGAAAGTGCAGTTTTCCCTGCACCATTTACTGTAAAGGCCATCTCTTCCCCAGTGTATGTTCTTGTTGTCTTTGTCAAAGATTGGTTGGATGTAAATATATGGGTTGATTTCTTGGTTCTCTATCCTGTTCCATTGGTCTGAGTGTCTGTTTTTATGATGGTACCATGCTGCTTTGGTTATTATAGCTCTGTAGTATCTCTCTCTCTCTCTCTCTTCTTTCTCTCTTTCTCTCTTTTCCCTCAGAATTGCTCTGGCTATTCAGGGTCTTTTGTTGTTCTGCGTGAATTTCAGGATTGTTTTTCCTATTTCTGTGAAGAATGTCATTGGTATTTTGATGGGGATTGCATTGAACCAGTAGATCTCTATGTGTAGCATGGACATTTTCACAATGTTGATTCTTCCAATCCAAGAGCATGGAATATCTTTCAATCTTTTTGTGTCCTCTTTAATTTCTTTCAGCATCGATTTGTTGCTCTCATTGTAGAGAACTTTCACCTCCTTGGTTAAATTGATATCTAGGTATTTCATTTTTTGGTGACTATTGTAAATGGGCTTGCTTTCTTGATTTCTTTTTCTGCTAGTTCATTGTTGGAGTATATAAATGCTACTGATTTTTGCTTGTTGATTTTGCATTCTTCAACTTTACTGAAATTACCAGTTCTATGAGTTTTTTGGTAGAGTCATTATGTTTTTCTATATATAGGATCATATAATCTGCAAAAAGGAACAGTGTGACTTTGTATTTTCCATTCTGGTTACTTTTATTTCTTTCTTTTGCCTGATTGCTCTGGCTTGTACTTCCAATACTATGTTAAATAGAAGTAGTGACAGTGGCCATCCTTGTCTCGTTCCTGTTCTTTGGAGAAAAGCTTTCAGCTTTTCGGCATTCAGCTTTTCCCTGTTCAGGATGATATTGGCAGTGGATTGTCATATATGGCTTTTATTGTGTTGAGATACATTCCTTCTATACCTAATTTCCTAAGAGTCTATCATGAAGCAATGTTGAATTTTCTCTAATGCTTTTTCTGTGTCTGTTGAGAAAATCATATATGTTTTTGTCCTTGATTTTGTTGATGTGGCATATCACATTTATTGGCTTGCATATGTTGAACCATTCTTGCATCTCTGTGATGAATCCCACTTACTCATGGTGTATAATTTTTTGATGCATTACTGTATTATGATTGCTAATATTGTGTTGAGAATTTTTGTGTCTTTTCTTTTGGTGTAAGCATTTGTTGCAATAAACTTCCTTCTTAGCACTCCTTTTGCAGTGTCCCACAAGTTTTGTCTTTATTTTCATTAGTTTCAAGTGTTTTTTGGATTTCCTGTTTAATTTCTTCTTGGACCCATAGGTCATTCTGGAGCATGTTATTTAATTTCTATGTATTTGTATAGTTTCCAGAGTTTCAATTGTTATTGATTTCTAGTGTTAATCCATTACAATCTCAAAAGATACTTGAAATGATTTCAAATTTTTAAAATTTGTTGTGATTTATTTGTGACCTAATATGTGGCCTATCCTGGAGAATGTTCCATGTGCTGATGAGAAGAATGTATATTCTATAGTTGTTACATGAAATGTGCTGTAGATATCTTCCAGGTCCAGTTGTTCTAAAGTGTAGTTTAAATTCTGTGTTTCTCCGTTGATTTGGTGCCTTGATGATCTGTCCAATGTTGAGAAATGGGAATTCAAGTCCCCTACTATTACTGTATTGGGGTCTATCTCTTTCCTTAAGTCTAACAGTGTCTGCTTTATATATCTGGGTGCTCTGATGTTGGGTGCATATATATTTATGATTTTTATGTTTTCCTGCTGGATAGTTCCCTTTATCATGATATAATAGCCTTCTTTGCCTCTTTTTATGGTTTTTGGCTTAAAGTATATTTTATCTGATATAAGA
The DNA here is from genome assembly GCF_000696425.1 of Galeopterus variegatus. Classification (NCBI taxonomy): domain Eukaryota; kingdom Metazoa; phylum Chordata; class Mammalia; order Dermoptera; family Cynocephalidae; genus Galeopterus; species Galeopterus variegatus. The sequence continues at coordinate 443,982 of NW_007726558.1, read as the reverse complement.
ATAGCTACCCCTGCTCATTTTTGGTTTCCATTTGTGTGGTATGTCTTTTTCCATACCTTCACTATTAGTCTGTGTGTGTCTTTACAGATGAGTGAGTCTCCTGAAGACAGCTTACAGTTGGGTCTAGCTTTTTAATCCAACCAATTAGTCTGTGTCTTTTGAGTGGGGAAATCTAATCCATTTAAATTTAGGGTTGTTATTCAAAGCTATTATCTTACTCCTGTTATTTTATTGCTTTTTGTTTAGATGTTTTAAATATCTTCTGTACCTTTCTTCCCCTTTTATTGTTTGCCTTTGGTGTTTGTTGGTATTTTGAGGTGGTAAGATTTAGTTTCTTTCTCGTTCATGTTTGCATTTTTTGTGTCAATGGAATTTGTTCTTTTTCATGTATTCATGGTGGTGATTATCATTTTTTGGATTCCAGATGCAAGACATCCTTGAGGATTTCTCATACAGATGGTCATGTGGTGGTAAACTCCTTCAGTGTGTGTTTGTCTGGGAAATACACTATTTCTCCCTAATTTCTGAAGAATAGCCTTGCTGGGTACAGCACTCTTGGCTGGCAGTTTTTTTCTTTTTGAATATATCAACCCATTCTCTTCTGGCCTTTAGAGTTTCTGTTGAGAAGTTTGCTGTTAATATGGTGGGGACTCCCTTACAGGTGACTTGATGCTTTTTTCTTGCTGTTTATAGGATTCTTTCTTTGTCACTGAGTTTTGCCAATTTGACTATAACATGTCTTGGAGAGGATCTTTTTGGATTGAATCTATTTGAGGATCTTTGAGCCTCCTGGATCTGATGGTCTGTTTCTCTCCCTATGCCTGGGAAGTTTTTCACTATTATTTTGTTGAATAGGTTTTCACTGCCTTTACTACTCTCTTTCAAGAACACCTGGTTCCAGGTTCAGATGTTTGTGCTCTTAAGGTTGTCTGGTAGCTCTCAGATTTTCTTCATTTTAAAAAATTCTTTATTTTTATTATTATTATTATTTTTTTGTCCACCTGAGATTTTGACAAGACCATCTTCAATATCTTTCTTCTGCTTGCTCTAACCTGCTACTTAAGCTTTCAGTTGTGTTATTCATTTCTTTGAATGAATCCTGCAGTTCTAGGAATTCTGCTACATTCTTTCTTTAATGTGTTAATCTTTTTGTAAACTTCCTCCTTCATATCCTGGATATGTTTTCTCATTTTGTTACATTGTCTCACTCAGTCCTCTTGTATCTCATTGAGTTTCCTTAAGACTGTTCCTCAGAATTCCTTTTCAGTCATTTCAAGGGTTTCCTGCTCTATGGGGTCTGGTACTTGAGAATTATTTTATTCCTTTGGTGGTGTCATATTTTCTTGGTTTTTTTATTGTTGTTGTTGTTGTTTTGTTTTGTTTTCTAGTATCTCTTTGTTGATGTCTGGTCATCTGGTAGAACAGTTCCTTCTATTACTCGAATGTCCTTTGAGGAGAGAAACTTTCTCCTGTAGAGGTGTTTTATATTGACCATTTAGTAGGCTGTTTTAGTATTGGTTTTGGGTAGATACAGTAGTCTCTGTGTGCATACTTCAGCCATATTCAGTGTTGGAGTTGTGTGTGAGTGCTTCCATGGCCTAGGTACTGGGGCACTAGTGATTCCTTACTGAGGTTAGTAACACTATGTTGGGTCATTGAGGAGGTGGACAAGTTCTCAAGCTCTTGGGGGAAGCACTGGGGTGCCCTGTCACTCTTTAGCTGGGATGGGCAACCATGGGGAGGCTTGTTGGCATCCCTGCTCACATCCTGTGACCCTGATGTTTACTAGAGCTCTTCAGTTTGAATGGGTGACCCTGAGAAGGGTTTCTCTTTCCTCTTTCCTACAGGCAGAGACTCCTACTGGGTCCTTGCTTACCCCATTTGGGGGATGGGTTGGTGGTAATTGGGAACTTTCTTCCTTACTCTATTGGGGTATCCTGGGTTTCTTCACTGTCGTGGGTTTTGCATGTGTCTCTCCCCAGACCAAGGCATTCACATGGGCTGAACATGTACCTCCCACCCCCAGGTGTGCTGCCACATGTGGCAGTGTAATTCCTCCTGGGAGGTAGGCCACTAGATTGTAGGCCTTCGTGTCTTTCCCTGTGGTCCACTGGTGACTCTCCTTGTGTCAGTGTGGTCGAGTGGTGAACAGGCTGCCTGTATAGAGGTGGTGGCTGCTGTGGTGTGAGTGGCTGCTGCTGTGGCAGCAAGCTGCTCTTGTGGCAACAGTGGCTGTGGCAGACCACCCACACAGTAGTTTCTGCAACAGCAGCAGGGACTCCTGCAGTTGCCAAGGTCCCCTCATGCCCCTGCTATCTGTCATGTGGGGGCTGCCCATCACTCTATAGAAGTTCCTTATGTATTTTGGATAATATCCCCTTATCATATATATGGTATGCAAATATAATCTACCATTCCGTTGGTTGCTTTTCACTCTGTTGATTGTCTCCTTTGCTGTGCAGAAGATTTCTAACTTGATGTGGTCACATTTACCTATTTTTTGTTGTCGTTTCCTATCCTTTTAGTGTTATATCCAAGAAATCACTGCCAAGTCAAATGTTATGAAGCTTTACCCAGTTTTTTCTAGGGTTTTATAGTTTTAGGTCTTACATTTGAGTTGATTTTTGTGTATGGTGTAAGATAAGGTTCAAATTTTCTTTTGCATATGGATATCCAGTTTTACCAATACTATTTGTTGAAGAGGCTATCTTTTCCCCATTGTGTAGTCTTGGCACTCTGGTCAAAGATTGTTTAACCATGTACACCTGAGTTTATATCTGCATTCTCTATTCTGGTCTATTGGTCTATATGTCTGCCTTTATGCCAGCACTATACTGTTTTGATTACTGCAGTTCTGTAATATGTTTCAAAGTCAGGAAGTGTGAGGCCTCCTGCTTTGTCTTTTCTCAAGATTGTTTTGCCTATTCAGATTCCACGTAAATTGTAGGATTGTTTTTTCTATTTTTGTTAAAAATGCCATTGCAATTTTGATAGCGATTGAATTGAATTTGTAGGTCTTTTTGTGTAGCATGGATATCTTAATATTAATTCTTCCAGTTCATGAACATAGGATCTCTTTCCATTTATTTGTGTCTTTTAAAATTTCTTTCAGCTTTGTATTGTAGTTTACAGTGTAGAAGACTTTCATTTCCTTGGTTAAGTTTATTCCTAACTATTTTATTCTTTTTGATGCTATTACAAATGGGATTTTTTTCTTAATTTCCTTTTGAATTGTTTATTCTTAGTATATAAAAACACAACTGCTTTTCATATGTTGATTCTGTATTTTGCAACTTTAATAAATTTGTTTATTAGTTCTAACAGTTTTTTGTGTCATCTTTGGGGTTTCTACATAGAAGATAATGTTATATGCAAACAGAGATAAGTTTATTCATTCCTTTTAGACTTGGGTGTCTTTTATTTCTTTTTCTTGCCTAATTGCTCCATCTAGGACTTCCAGTACTACGTTGAACAGAAGTGGTGAGGGTGGGCATCCTTTCATTGTTTGTAATCTTAGAAGAAAAGATTTTGTGTTTTCACCATTGAGTATGATGTTAGATATAGGATTTTCATATATGACTTTTTTAGGTTAATTTCTTTCTATTCCTAGATCATTGACTGCTTTTATCATGAATGGGTGTTGAATTTTGTCATATGTTTTTCTGCATTTATTCAGATGATCAAGTGATTTTTACCTTTTGTTCTGTTAATGTGATGTATTATGTTGATTGATTTTCTATATTAAACCCACCTTGCATCTCAGAAATAAATCCCACTTGGTCATGGTATGTAATCTTCTTAACATGTTGTTGAATGCATTTTGCTTGAGTATATTTTAAGATTTTTGTGTTATATTTGATAGAGTGGATGTGTTGTCCCCACCAAAACTCATGTGGAAATTTGATCCCCAGTGTGGCAGTGTTGGAAACTGATTGAGTCATGGGGGTGGATCCCTCACAAATGGTAATGTTTTCCCTAGGTGGGGAGATTAATGAGTGAGTTCTTGCTCTGTTAGTTCCCATGAGAGCTGGTTGTTTAAAAGATCCTGGCACTCCTCACCCCATCTTGCTTCCTCTCACCATGTGATCTGTTTGTCCCTGCTGGCTGCCTGCTACTTTCTGCCATGAGTAGAAGCAGCCTGAGGCCCACGCCAGATGCAGCTGTCCCAGAATCATAAGCCAAATAAACCTCTGTTCTTTATAAATTACCCAGTTTCAGATATTTTGTTATAAGCAACATAAACAGACTAATACAGAAAATTGGTACCAGAGAAGTGGGCTGTTGCTATACAGATACCTGAAAATGTTGATGCAGCTTTGGAACTGGGTGTTAGGCAAAGGTTGGAGGAGTTTGGAGGACTTAGAAGAAGAAAAAAAGATGAGAGAATGTTTGGAACATTTTAGAGTTAAATGGTTAAATCATTGTGACCAGAATTTTGATAGAAACATGGACAGTAAAGACCATGCTGATGATGAGGTCTCAGATAGAATTGGACAAAAGATAACCCTTGCTACACCATAGCAAGGAACTTGGCTGCATTGTGTCCATGCTCTTGGACTTTGTGAAAGGTGGGGCTTAAGAGTTGTGGACCTGAATTTTTGGCCGAGAAATTTCTAAGCAGCAAAGCACTAAGGAAGCTGCATGGTTACTTTTACCTACTCTGAGTAATGGCAGCAAAGGCATGATGTAAAGCCAGAATTTAAAAGGGAAGCAGAGTGTAAAGATTTGGAAAATTTGCAGCCTGGTCATGTGGTAGAGAAGGAGAAAGCATGCAGTGGTGCAGCCCAGCAACTGTTAGCTAAGAAGATTTGTACAAAAGAAAGGGATTATCAAGAGAAGGAGGGAAAGGCCCTGAAGGCACTGCAGAAACCTCTGGGACCAACTCTTCCATTTCTGACCAAAAGACCTAGGGAGAGAGAATGGTCTCAGGGAAGAGGCTTGAGGAGCCCTCCATGGGCTCACTGCCCAGGACTACCTTAGGAAGCTGCTTCCAGCACCAACACCTGAGCTGCTTTGGCTACTCCAGCTATGGGTAAATGGGCCCCAGGTGTGGCTGGACATGCAGCTTTGGAAAATACAGGCTGGAAGCCTCCGTGGTGTCCACATCATGTTAAGTCTGCAGGTTGGCAAGACATGAGAGCAGTGGAGGCATAGCAGCCTCCACCCAGCTTCCAGAGGATGTATGGAAAAGCCTGCAGGTCCAGGCAGAGAACTGCCACAGGCGCAGAGCTGCCACAGAGGCCATCTACTAAAGCAATGCCAAGCAGAAAAGTGGGGTCAGAGCCCCCACAGAGAACCCCCACAAGGGAAATGTCTAGTAGAGTCAAGGCAGCAGGGCTGCCACCAGGACCCCAGAACTGTAGGGCCACAGGCAACATACAACACCAGCCAGGAAAAGCCACAGGCACCAGCGCAGCCCAATGGGCTGTGCCTGGCAGAGCTGTGGAAGCAAGGCTTCCCGAGGCTTCGGGGGCCCAGATGCCCCATTGTGCCCAGGATGGAAGACTTGGAATCAAAGAAGATTATTTTGGAGCTTTAAGATGTAATGTCTGCCCTTCTGGGTTTTGGACTTGTTTGGGGCCTGTTTCTCCTTTCTTCTGGCCTATTCCTCCCTTTTGGAATGAGAACGTGTACCCAATGTCTGTTCCACCATTGTATCTTGGAAGTAAATAATTTGGTTTTTATTTTTACCAGTTCACAACTGGAAAGACTTTTGCTTTTGATCTCAGATGAGACTTTGGACTTTGGAGTTTTAAGTTGGTGCTGGAACAAGCTAAGACTTTTAGGATTGTTGGGATGGAATGATTTTATTTTGTATGTGAGAGTGACATGAATTTTGGGGGTCCATGGTGGAATGGTAGAGTTTGGATGTGCTGTCCCTGCCAAAACTCATATGGGAATCTGATCCCCAATGTGGCAGTGCTGGAAGCTGTTTGAGTCATGGGGGTAGATCCTCATGAATGGATTAATACTCTCTCTGTTGCTTCCTCTCTCCATGTGATCTGCTTGCACCTGCCAGCTGCCTGCTGCTTTCTGCTATGAATAGAAGCAGCCTGAGGCCCATGCCAGATGCAGCTGTCCCAGAATCTTAAGCCAAATAAACCTCTGTTCTTTATAAATTACCCAGTCTCAGGTATTTCTGTTATAGCAACACAAACGGATTAATCAAGGACATTGGCCTGTAGTTTTACTTACTTGTACTGACTTTATTTGGCTTTGGTATAAAGGTAATGATGGCTTCATAAAATGAGTTTAGAAATGTTTCCTCCTATTCAATTTTTTGGAAGAATTTTAGAAGTTTTGGCATTAATTTTTTAAATGTTTGGTAGAAATCTTCAGTGAAGCTATCTGATCCTATGCTTTTATTTGTTGAGGAGTTTTTTTTATTAATCATCAGTCTCCTTACTCGTTCTAGGTCTGTTGAAAATTTCTATCTTTTCATTATTCTGTCTTGATAGGTTGGATGTTTCTAGGTCTTTATCCATTTCTTCCATGTTATACAATTTGTTGGCATATTGTTCATAGTAGTATCTTATGGTGCTTTTTATTTCTGTGGCATCATTTGTAATGTCTTCTCTTCTATTTTTAATTTTATTTATTTGAGTCTTTTTTTTCTTAGTCAAGTGAAGGGTTTGTCAACTTTATTATTTTTGAAAAAAACAACTCAGTTTCCTTGGTCTTTTCTATTGTTTATCTAGTCTCTGTTTTGCTTATTTTTACTCTAATCTACATTATTTATTTTCTTCTACTAATTTTGAGCTTTGTTTTTCTTTCTCTAGTTCCTTGAGATGTAAATATATCTGTTCATCTCAGATCTTTCCTCTTTTTTAATGTAGGCATTTACTGCTATCAACTACTCTCTTTGTATTGCTTTTGCTGCATCTCATAAGTTTTGATATGTTGTGTTTTTGTTTCCATTTGTCTCTGAAATAGAGCTCCCTACACCCTCATAATATATGCTATCTGCTTCTGTAGAATTGCTTGCTTAACCTAAGTAACTCCGTTTTACCTCCTGTCTGACCTGCAGACTACCCCCCCTTCTGTGTGAGAAACTGTTGACTTTCTCATAGAAACAAAAGCCATTACATAGAAACAGGAGCCACACACAGTGAACTATTACATGGGAACAGGAACCATATACAATGAAAATTTGTATGCTTGATTGCTCTAACAGCTCATTCTTGGCTTCTGTAACCTAGCTCCCTAGCTTGCTTCGTTCAACTGGACAAACCCGTGTGCCAAAGGGATGTAGCTTTTGCCTTTAAAAACCCCACAAGACCAAGGCCTGAGGCTACTCTTCCTTAGTTGTTCCTTGGGAGACAGTTGCTGGCCAGCTGGAGTGAATAAACTGCCCTTTTCTGCCCAAGTGGCGTGTAAGTGCATTCTTGCAGGAGGGTGCCTCACAACATCTCAAAATATTTTCTAATTTCTCTTTTGACTTTTTTCTTTGGCTCATTGGTTGTTCAAGAATGTATTAATTTGTACTTAGAAATCAATTTTCCAGTTTTCCTTCTGCTATTGATTTTTAGTTCCATTCCATTTAGGTCAGAGAACTTATTTGGCATGACTTCTATCTTTTTAGATTTGGAAAGACAAATCTTGTGTCCTAACACATGATCTATACTGGAGTATGTTCCATGTGCACTTGAAAGAATGTGTATTCTGATGTTGTTAAGTGGAATGTTCTGTATGTATTTGTTAGGTCCATTTGGCCTGTAGTTTTGTGCAAGTTCTCTGTTTCTTTATTGATCTTCTGTCTGGATTTTCTATCCAAAATTGAAAGCAGGTTATTGAAATCTACTATTACTGTCTTTGTATCTATTTCTCCCTTCAGTTCTGTCAGTGTTTGTTTCATATATTTAGGTGCTCTGATATTTGGTGCATACATATTTATAATTGCTATAATTTCCTGGAGAATTGGCCATTTTATAATTATAAAATGTCTTTTTTTGTTCTCTTGTGACAGTTTTTGACTTAAAATGTATTTTACTTGATATAAATAGGACCATTGCTGCTCTTTTTTGTTTACCATTTTCATGAAACTTATTTTCTATCCTTTCACTTTCAGCATAGTTCTATCCCTAAGTCTAAAGTCAGTCTCTTGTAGACAATATATAGATATTGTTTTTTTATCCACTAAGCCACTCCATGTCTTTTGATTGATGAGTTTAATCCATTTTCATTTAATGTGATTACTGATAGAGAAGGACTTAATATTGCCATTTTTTTCATTTTTTTAATTTTAACATTTACTTGTACATATTTGTGGGGTACAGTGAATTGTTTAAATACATGTATAACTATTGCCATTTTATTGTTTTCTGCTGTCTTACAGCTTTTTGCCTTACTTTTCCTGTCTCGCTGTCTTCCTTTTTGTTTTCTTGTTATTGAAGTCTTAACTTCAATCATATACAAAAACTCTATCCTTTTACTTATTCCCCCCATATACTTCATGATCTTAAAGTCAAAAATAACATATTTTTATGTTTTGTATTCATTAACATATTTTTATAGCTACTTTTTATACTTTTGTCTTTTAACTTCTATGCCAGAACTAAAAATGATTTGTGCATCACCCTTACAGTATCACAGTAACCTGTATCTGTCTAAATATTTATACTTTTGTATGTTTTTATGTTGCTGTTCAACATTCTTTCATTTTAACTTGAAGGACTTCCTTTAGCATTACCAGTAAGGCATGTCTAGTGGTGATGAGCTCCCTCAGCTTTCTTTTTTTAATCTGGATAAAAAAGTGTTTATTGTTCCATTTTTAAGGATAGTTTTACCAGATATAGTATTTTGTTGGCAGTATTTTTCTTTCAGCACTTTCACAATATCATCCCACTATCATCTGGCCTTCAAGGTTTCTGCTGAGAAATTCACTGATAGTCTTATGAGGGTTCACTTATACATAATGAGTCACTTTTCTCTTGCTGCTTTCAAAATTCTCTCCTTGTCTTTAACTTTTGACAATTTGATCATAAAATGTCTTGGTGAACTCCATTGATTTTATTCTAGATGGAGTCCTTTGGACATCTTGCCTCTGGATGTGTGTTTTCTTCCAGATTTGGGAAGCTTTTATACATTATTTCTTCAAATAGGCTTTCACACTTTTCCTCTCTCTTCTTATGAGACTGCCATAGTATGTATATAATGTGTATATTGGCCTGCTTGATGCTGTCCCATAAATCTTAGGCTTTTTTCACTCTTTTTCATTCTTTTTTTTTCCTCTGGCTGGTTAATTTCAACTGGCATGTCTTTGAGTTCTGCTTGATCAAGTCTCCCATTGAACCCCTGCAGTGAATTTTTCAATTTAGTTATATTCTTCAGCTTCAAAAATTCTATTTTGTTTTATTTATATTTTCCACCTTTTTGTTGATATTCTCATTTTGTTCATGGGTACTTTATCTGAGTTTTTTGAGCATCTTTATGACAGTTACTTTAAGTTTTTTGTCAGGTTATTTATATATAACTCTCTTTAAGGTCAGTTTCTGAACATTTATTTTGTTCTTTTGATTGAGCCATATTACCTGCTATATGTGTGGTTTGTAACTTTGTGCTGTTATCTGTGCATTAGAAAAAACAGCTACCTCTCTCAGTCTTTAGAAACTGGCTTCATACAGGGAAACACCTTCACCAATCAGCCTGGCTAGAGATTCTAGGGGCTTGTCAATTCTTTCCTTTGGATACATCTTCTCTGAACTTGTGTGTGTAAATTCCCAATCAGAGGAAAATGCTAGTTTCTTTTTTAAGAACTCATAATCTCTTGGTCCCTCTGGTGTCTCTCTATGGTACTACAGGTTCTCTAGAACTTCCATAAGCTGTTCAATTCTCTTTTGTTCTCAGCAGTTCCCATGTTTCTAGAAATATGTATACTGGGTTAAGTCAGCACTCTGAGTTGGGTAAGACAGTAACCAGTCCCTCAGGCAGCCTCTCAAAAAGCTTTCACATTAAATGCATGTTTCATTCCATGCACTCTTTTATTTCCCCCTGAGGGAGAGGCCACCAAGTTGTTTGGCCTGTCTGCTGTGTCATGGGCCCTTTAGAGCAGCAACCAGATGCCCTGCTCTCTCTTATTTTCAGATGCCCCCAGGTATCTACTGTATGTTGATTTCTGTCAGTGTTCCAAGACAGACAAGACAGAAACCAGTCCTTTGTGCAGCCCCTCACAAAGTAGAAATGTTTGACACACATTTCAACTTTTTTCCTCTCCAGGGAGAAGCTGGAAGTTAAGGGTTTTCTCCCACTTGCTCAACTCTAAGCCTGGGGGAAAGAATATGGTGAGTGAGTGTATGTTATCTAAACCATTACCTTTGTTCTCAGTGATACCCAACCCTGGCACCCTGTTCTGTCAGCACTTAGATTTAGGCAAAATAGAAACCAGTCTCCCAGGCAGTCCCCCTAAAAGTCTAAGTGTTGAATATACGTTTGTCTTCTCTTTCTCTCCCCAGAAAGAAGCTGGGAGTTGGGAGTTTTCTCCTGGTTGTGCCATACTGAGCCAGAGGGAGGGACTATGGTGAGTGTTCCAGGTTTTCTAACTGGCTTCAATGCAGCTGGTGTCATGCTTGCCTTGGGTGCAGGAGTCTCTTTATACAAGAAGTTCTCAGGAGAAGCTTGTGTTCTCCACAGTGGAGATCCACAAGGACATAAGGTCCCTCAATACTAGAGGGCAGTGCCAGTATTGGGAGCCAAGCCAACACTTGATTTGTGAGTATTCAGATAAGCAGCTAACAGAGTACAGCTTGTCACGGCCTAAGCTGCATGTCCACCATTCACTCATTCACTCATTCATTCATTTATTCATTCATTCAGTTGTTGCCTCACAGAACCCAGAGCACAGAATTCTGGAACCACAGGTTTCTCCTCTGGGGTTGCTCTCCAACTCCTGGGACATTCTCAGATTGTGGGAAGACAATTACAGTCAAGGTGATGGGCACTGGAAGGTGTTTAGAAAAAGAGCCCTAAGGCTTCCAGAAGGAGGTGACTTTCAGGGTAGAACTCTAGGTCAAAAAAACAGCAGCAAGAGACCTTGGGGGAAGGCTAGACCTAGGGGGCAGTCTGATGAGGCTGGAGAGAAGACACAAAGGTAATTGGGGACCTCATGGGTCCTAGCATCTAGTATCTTCATGCAGGTCTCCAGAGCAGAGAGTACTGGCATCTAAGTGTATGTCCTTCTCATTGCAGATTTAAAGGAGAAAGTTCATGCAGTGTCAGGTATGTGTTCATCCACCTCTGTCTGTGTGTCTGAATGCTGAATGCCGGCAGCCTTAAACTATGGGCATTGATTCTCCCTGGCAGGTCAGAACTCTGCTACCCTGGCCACTCCTCCTGGACCTGGCCAGCCTCCCCAAGGGCCTTGGTGTGTTCTGCAGGAGCATGCCTGTTGACTTAGTATCCTTGAGTTAAAGTGCTAGTATACTGTACAGGTTTTGCTGGATTTAGTGACTTTAGTGGAGGTCACCTGGTGTCTTAGTCTGTTTTCTACTGCTATAACAGAATACTGCAGATTGGATATTTATAAAAATTACAAGTTTATTTGGCTCACAGTTCTGGAAGCTAGGTAGTCCAAAAACATGGTGCCCACATCTGGCAAGGGTCATCCCATGGTGGAAGGGTAGAAGGTAGAAACGAGTGCTTTACCAGAGATCTTTATTTCTTCATACAGCTTGGAATTCCTGTCTAGTGTCCTTTCTTTTCAGCCTGAATGACTCCCTTCATCCAAGGTGAAGTTGACCCAAAACATTTTGACTGGAACTGTGGTAGCTGTGAAAGTCATTTGTAAAGGCCAGAAGAGCTCTGTCAGCCTTCAGAGACTATTCTGTAAAGTTAATATCATGAAGGTCATGAATCACCCCAATATCACCAACCTTTTTCAAGTGTTCCACACCTCAGAAACACTGTACTTAATGATGAAGTACACCAGCAGAGGAGAGCTCTTAGACTACACCCTAGAGCATGGCCACATGAAGGAGAAAGATACTCAAGGCAAGTTCTAGCAAATAGTATTACCCATTCAGTACTTCTCTTATCTCTCTTTGGGGCATAGCAGCTCACCCACAGTCCCAATGATCTCAGCTGGGCTAAGGAGCTCCAGAGAATCCCAGTACCTCTGAGGATCACAGGGGCCTACCAACAACTGCAAAGGCCTCACCCAAAGTGGCCACTACAGCTGAACAGCTACAAAGGACCCCAGCATTACTCTCAGGGATGAAGGGTCCCAACCAAAATTCCTGATACCTTTCGCAGAGTAGCCCACTTCAACTGCAGTGCCGCAGAGCAACCCAGTACTCCTCCTACATACAGGGCCCCTCACACAAATCCAGTGACCTCATTCACAGTTGCCCACTTCAACAGTGAAGCTACAGACTACCCCAACACTTCCTCTGGGGTACAGGGCTCTTCCCAGAGCCCCAGTGACACCCCTTTGAGTCACCCAGTCTAGCTGAGGTGTTGCTGAGGACCTTATTGTCTCCCTGAAAGCCTAAGGTACTAATCCCGACCCCCCAAAACCCCACCCCGGGTCATCCATTCAAGCTGAGGTGCACCAGGCCACCCCAGTGCACCTATCAGGGGAAAAGGACACTATCCAGGGTGCCAGCAAGTCCAGACATGGCCATTTACCTCAGCCAAGTAGCAACAGGGCACCCAGCTGCTTCTCCCAAGAGCTTGAAATCTCACCCACAGTCTCAATGATCCAACACAGTGTCATTCACTTCAGCAAGGAACTACTGAGTGCTCCAGTGCCTAGGCCACAGAGGCATTCACAGACAACTCCAATACTGAGCACAGTCAAGGTAACCACATGGAGACTACACTACTGCATCTATCTGGAACCAAAACTAAAACACCCTACCCAACAATCAATATAAGACACATCTACAGGAGGGAGTCTCTCCCCTCAAATGCCACTCCAGAGTACTAGCAGAAACACTGCCCAAAATAATAATATGACACCCCAAAAGGAATATAATTATTCTCTAGTACTAGACTCCAAATAGCAAGAAACTTTTGAAATGACTGAAAAGGAAATCCAAGCGACAATCTCAAGAAAATTCAATGATATATAGGAAAACTCAGAAGACACATGAATTGAGAAAAACAATCCAGGATCTGAAGGAAGAATTTTACAAAGAGATAGATCCCTTTAAAAAGAACATAGCAGAATTCTTGGAACTGAAGGGTTCATTCAATGAAATAAAAAATGCAACCAAGGGCCGGCCCGTGGCTCACTCGGTAGAGTGCAGTGCTGATAATTAAAAAAAAAAAAAAATGCAACCAAGGGCCGGCCCGTGGCTCACTCGGTAGAGTGCAGTGCTGATAATTAAAAAAAAAAAAAAATGCAACCAAGGGCCGGCCCGTGGCTCACTCGGTAGAGTGCAGTGCTGATAATTAAAAAAAAAAAAAAATGCAACCAAGGGCCGGCCCGTGGCTCACTCGGTAGAGTGCAGTGCTGATAATTAAAAAAAAAAAAAAATGCAACCAAGAGCTTAAGCAACATGCTAGAGAAAGCAAAAGAAAGAATTTCTGATTTTGAAAACGGGCTTTTTGAAATAACTCAGGCAGACAAAAAAAGAAAAAAGATTTTTAAAAGTGAAGAAAACCTATGAGAGCAATCACATAACCTTAAGCATACAAACACCCAAATTATGGATGTTACAGAGGGGGAGGAGAAAGGAAAAGGCTTTGGAAACCTATTCAATGAAATAATAGCAGAAAATTTCCCAGGAATTGAGAGAGAGATGGACTTCCAAATCCAAGAGGCTCAAAGATACACAAACAGATTCAATCCAAAAAGGTCTTCTCTGAGACATATTATAGTCAAACTGTTGAAAATCAAAGACAAAGAGAGAATCCCAAAACAACGAAGAAAAAAGCACCAAGTCATCTATAAAGGAGTCCCTATCAGACTAACAGCATATTTCTCAGCAGAAACATTACAGGCCAGGAGAGAACAGGATGATAAATTCAAAGTACTAAAAGAAAAAACTGCCAGCCAAGAATACTATACCCAGCACAGTTATTCTTCAGAAATGAAGGATAAATACTGTATTTCCCAGACATACAAAAACTGAGGGAGTTCACCACCACATGACCAGCCATACAAGGAATTCTCAAGGGAGTCTTACATCTGGAATCCAAAAAACAATAATCACCATCATGAATACAAAATAAAGAATAAAACCCATGGGTAGGGCAGATTGCAAAAGAAACTATACCTTACCACTACAAAAAAACAACAAACACTGAAGACAAACAGTAAAAGGGAAAAGAAGGAACAAAAGACATAAAACCATAAAAAATTGATAAAATGCTAGGAGCAAGACAATACCTTCTAGTAACAACACTAAATATAAATGGAAAGATTTCCCCACTCAATATCTACAAAATGGAATACTACTCTGCTATAAAAAAAGAATGAAATACTGCCATTTGCAACAACATGGATGGACCTAGAGAGAATTATATTAAGTGAAACAAGTCAAGCACAGGAAGAGAAATATCACATGTTCTCACTTATTTGTGGGAGCTAAAAATAAATAAATACATATACAAATAAACTGGGGGGGAGGGAAGGAGACACAACAATTACAATTCCTTGAAGTTGATACGACAAGTGAACAGATAGGACATTGTTGGGAGGGAGGGGGGAGAGCGAGGAGGGAGGGAGGTTTCGGAAATGGGCCACAATAAGCAACCACATTGTATATTGATAAAATAAAATAAAAAAACATAGACTGGATTAAAAACTAGACCCAACTATATGCTGCCTACAAGAAACTTATTTCACCTGTGAAGGCTCACACAGATTAATAGTGAAAGGGTGAAAAAAGATATGCCATGCAAATAGAAACCAAAAATGAGCAGGAGTAGCTATTCTTATATCAGGTAAAATAGACTTTCAACCAAAAACTATAAAAAGAGACAAAGAAGGTCATTATATAATGATGAAGGGATCTATCCAGCAAGAGGATATAACAATCATAAATATATACAGCATCAAAGCACCCAGATATATAAAGCAAATATTATTAGACCTAAAGAGAGAACTACGGGCCGGCCCGGTGGCGCACTGGATAGTGCGCCGCTTGGGAAGCGCGGCAGCGCTCCCGCCCGAGGGTTCGGATCCCACATACGGACCGGTTCCCGCTCGCTGGCTGAGTGAGGCGCGGGAGCGGCACCGAGGGTTGCAATCCCGTTGCCGGTCCCGGTCTGGTGCGGGGGCGACACTGAGGGTTGCGATCCATTGCCGGACACGGAAAAAGACAAAAAAAAAAAAGAGAGAGAACTATACCCTGACATAATAATAGTTGGCAACCTCAACAGTCCTATCTCAACATTGGACAAATCACCTAAGCAATAAATCAGCAGAGAAACACAGGAGTTAAACTATACTTTGGACCAACTGGACTTGGTAGGCATCTATAGAACAGTTCATCCAACAACTACATTCTCCAGGATAGACCATGTGTTAGGTCACAAACAAAGTTTCAACAAATTTTTAAAAACTGAGATCATTTCAAGTATCTTTTCAGACCACAACAGAATAAAACTACAAATCAATAACAAGCTAAACTTTGGAAACTATATGAATACATAGAAATTAAACAACATGCTCCAGAGCAACCTATGGACACAAGAAGAAATTAAACAGGAAATCAAAAAATGTCTTGAAACAAATGAAAAGAAAAGCACATCATACTAAAACCTATCGGATACTGCAAAGGCAATACTAAGAGGGAATGTTGTTGCAATAAATGCCAACATCAAAAGAATAGAAAGACTTCAAATAAATAACCTAATATTACATCTATAAGTACTACAAAAACAAGAACAACCCAATCTAAAAATTAGTAGATGGAAAAAAATAACAAAGATTAGAGCAGAACTAAATGAAACAGAGTCCAAAAAAAAGATTCAAAAGATCAACCAAACAAAAAGTTGGTTTTTTGAGTAGATAAAGAAAATAGACAAACCATTAGCTACACTAAACTAAAAAATTAAGAGAGAACCCAAATAACAAAAATCATAAATAAAAAAGATGTTACAACTGATACCACAGAAATACAAAGAATCATTAGAGACTGTTATTAACAACTATATGCCAAAAGATTTGGAAACCTGGAGGAAATGGATAAATTTCTGGACACATAAAAACTACCAAAACTGAACAAAGAAGGAACAGAAAACTGGAACAGACCAATAATGAACAGTGAGACTGAAGCACTAACCAGCTGTCTCTCAAGAAATAAAAGCCCATAACTGGATGGTTTCACTGCTGAATTCTACCAAACCTTTAAAGAAGAATTAGAGCTGGCCAGTAGGCTCAGTTGGTTAGAGTGTGGTGTTATAAAACCAAAGTCAAGGATTTAGATCTCTGTACCAGCCAGCTGCCAAAAAAATAAAAAATAAAGAAGAATTAACACCAATCCTTTTCAAATTGATCCTGAAAATAAAAAAATAGGCCATTCTCTCAAACTCATTCTATGAGGCCAGAATCATCCTGATACCAAAATCAGACAAAGGCACAAAAGAAAAAGAAAACTATAGGGCAGTATCCTGATGAATACAGATGCAAAAATTCTCAACAAAATATTAATAAACAGAATTCAACAGCACATCAAAAAGATTATACATCATGATCAAATGGCATTCATCCTAGGGATGCAAGGATGGCTCAACATACACCAATCAATAAATATGATACACCATATCAACAAAATCAAAGACAAAAACCATATCATCATCTCAATAGATGTAGAAAAAAAATATTTCACAAAATTCAACATCTGTTCATAATAAAGACTCTTAAGAAATAAGGCATAGAAGGAAAATATCTCAACACAATAAAACCCATATATAACAAACCCATTGCCGACATCATCCTCAATGGAGAAAAGCTGAAAGCTTTTCCTTTAAGAACAGGAATAAGCCAAGGATTCCCACTCTCACCACTCCTATTTAACACAATATTGGAAGTACTAGCCAAAACAATCAGGCAAGGAAAAGAAATAAAGGGCATCCAAACTGAGAAAGATGAAGTCAAATTGTCCCTGTTTGCAGATGACATGATCCTATAGAGAGAAAAATCTAAAGATTCCATCAAAAAAACTCCTAGAGCTGATAAGCAATTCAGTAAAGCTGCAGGACATAAAATCAATATACAAAAATCAGTAGTGTTTGTATACATCAACAAGAAACTAAAAATTTTACTGTTCTTTATTGAAGATGCTACATAAGCTGGAATTCAAAGCCATGTCTTTGAAAACTAATACTTGGGTGTCTCCTATGTATATATGAAATGTACACATTCATATTACCCAAAACAATCTACAGATTCAATGCAATCCCCATCAAAATACCAATGACATTCTTCACAGATAGAAAAAACAATCCTAACATTCATATGGAACAACAAAATACCCCAAATAGCCAAACCAATCCTGAGCAAAAATAAATAAATAAAGCCAGAGGCGTTACACTAACTGACTCCAAATTACACTACAAATCTATAGTAACCAAAACAGCATGGTACTGGCATAAAAGCACACACAAAGATCAATGGAACAGAACAGAGAACCCAGAAATCAATATACATACTTACAGCCAACTGATCATCAACAAAGGCACCAAGAACATAAACTGGGGAAAGGACAGCCTCTTTAGTAAAAGAGGTCCTGGGAATAATGGATATCCACATAAAGAAGAATGAAACTAGAACCTTACCTCTCTCCATATATCAAATTCAACTCAAAGTGGATTAAAGACTTAGATATAAGACCTGAAACTATAAAACTCCTAAAAGAAAATATAGGGGAAACACTTTAGGATGTGGGACTGGGCAAAGACTTTATGAATAAGACCTCAAAAGCACAGGCAACAAAAGAAAAAAATAGGGGCCGGCCCGGTGGCGCACTGGATAGTGCGCTGCTTGGGAAGCGCGGCGGCGCTCCCGCCCGAGGGTTCGGATCCCACATACAGACCGGTTCCTGCTCACTGGCTGAGCGAGGCGCGGGGGCAACGCCGAGGGTTGCGATCCTGTTGCCGGTCCCGGTCCAGTACGGGCACGACACTGAGGGTTGCGATCCGTTGCCGGACACGAAAAAAGACAAAAAAGGAAAAAAAAAAAAAAAGTGGGACTTCCAGAATTAACCCTTGGAGAAGGAAAAGTATTTATTGGGGCCGGCCCGGTGGCGTACTGCTATAGTGCGCCGCTTGGGAAGCACAGTGGCGCTCCCGCCGAGGGTTCGGATCCCACATACAGACCGGCCGCTCACTGGCTGAGCAAGGAGCGGGGGCAACACCGAGGGTTGCGATCCCGTTGCCGGTCCCGGTCCGGTACGGGCACGACACTGAGGGTTGTGATCCGTTGCCGGTCACGAAAAAAGACAAAAAGGAAAAAAAAAAAAAGAAAAAAATAAATAAATGGGATTATGTCAAACTAAAAAGCTTCTGCACAGCAAAGGAAACAATCGACAGAGTGAAAAGACAACCTGAAGTATGGGAGAAAATATTTTCAAACTACACATCCAACAAGGGATTAATACCCAGAATATACAAGGAACTCAAAAAACTTAATAGTAAAAAAACAAATAATCTGATTTAAAAATGGGCAAAGAAGCTGAATAGACAATTCTCAAAAAGAAACATACGAAATGGCCAACAAGTATATGAAAAAATGTTCAACATCAGTAATCATCAGGGAAATGCAAATCAAAACCACATTAGATATCATCGCACCCCATTTAGACTGGCTGTTATCAAAAAGACAGAAAATAACAAATGATAGTGAGGATGAGGAGAAAGGGGAACCCTTCTACACTGTTTGTGGGACTGTAAATTAGTATAGCCTCTATGGAAAAGAGTATGGAGGTTTCTCAAACAACTACAGATAGAACTGCCATAATATCCAGCAATCCTGCTGCTGGATATACACCCAGAGTAATGGAAATCATCAGGTCAAAGCAATACCTACACTCCCATGTTTACCACAGCTCTATTTCCAATAGTCAAGAAATGGAACCAACCTAAATGTTACCGATGGACAACTGGATAAGGAAAATGTGGTATATATACATAATGGAATACTACTCAGCCATGAAAAAGAATGAAATTCTGCCATTCACAGCAGCATGGATGAACATGGAGAAAATGATGTTAAGTGAAATAAGCCAGGCAAAGAAAGAGTAACACCGCATGACCTCATTCATAAGTGAGAGCTAATAAATAAATAGAAAAAAAGAAACAAACAAACAGCAATCATAATAATATTTTGAACTTTCAGAAGGAGAGAACAGAACTGTAGTTATTAGAGGTGGGAAAGGGGAGGGGGTAGCAGGATAGCAAGAAATGGGTCAGTAGACACAAAACAGCTTGTTGTGAAAAATAAATTCCATTGATGTGCAGTCAAGCTAGGTATCTATAATTAACATTAATTTACAGCATATTATCAAATGACTAGAAGAGAGGAAGTTGAATGCCCTCAAAACAAAGAAATGATTACATTTTATAATGATGAATATACTAATTATCTTGACTTGATCATCAAACATTGTACATAGGTATTGATATTCAACTCTATACCCCACAAATATATATGATCAGTTACATTTCAATAAAAAAAGAAGTGGCTTATGTGGAAATTTGGCTTAGGGTTTGTCACATGGTTGCTTATAGGATATAATCAACTCTGCTATCATCTGAAGGCTTGAATGGCGATGGAGGATCTGCTTCCAGAATGGCTCACTCACATAGCTGTTAGGAGGAGGCCTCTGTTCCTCACTACACAGGCCTCTTCTTAGGCTGCTGGAATGTTCTCAGGATATGGCAACTAACTTCCTTCAGAGTGACTGATCCATAAAAGAAAGTTCAGAAGAAGCCACAATGCCTTTTATGACCTAGTCTCTGAAATTGCACACTGTCATTTCTGCTTTGTGCTATTCAATAGGAGCAAGTCCTAAAGGGAAGGAGATTTAGGTTCCACTTTTTGAAGGAAAGAATGTCAAAGAGTTTGTGGGCATATTTTTAAATCATATTCCTTTTTTTTCTCCCATTGTGTCATGGCTGGAGCAGGCAGGAAGAGTTCTCCAACCTAAGCAGGACAAAAGGAAGGCTCAGAGGAATTAGGTGACTTGACTGATAGTCCACAATAGTTTTCATGGATCAGCAGGGCTTTCAACCCAGGTGCTGTGGTTTGAATATCCCTCCAAGCTCATGTTGGAACTTAACCCCCAATATGGTAGTGGAAGGTGGGGTCTTTAAGATGTAATTGGATCTTGAGGACTGTGCCCTCATGAATGGATTGATCCACTCATGAAGTAATGGGTTGATGGTTTAATGGGTTATCATGGATGTGGTTCTAATGGTTTATAAGGAGAGCAAGTGAGAAGGTTAGCTCTCTTGCTCTTGCCATTCTCGCCATGTGATTGCCTGCATTGCCATGGGACCCTGTAGAGAGTTTCCACCCAAAAGAAGGCCCTCACAGATGTGCCCCCTGGACCATGGACTTCCCAGCCTCCAAAATTGTATGAAATAAATTTTGTTTCTTTATAAATTTTCCAGTTTCAGATGTTCTGTTATAAGCAACAGAAAATGGACTAATACATCAGGTATGGCTAGAGATAACTAGAATAGAGGTAGGGTCACAGGAGGCAGACAAACTGCCATCTTCTGAGAATGATGCTGTACAACATCATCTGTTTTCTCACCCAGAAAATAACTCAACTTTACTATATGCCAATTTTTACTATACATCGGTCACCATGCTAATTGTTTTACATGCATTAGCTTAGTTAAGATTCACACATCTTCTGAAGTAAATGCTTTTATTATATCCAGTTTGCAGGTATGATTCAGAAGAAGGAAGAAGAAAGTAATATGGTCACAGATCTACTGGAGCAAAACAGGGATTCAAACCCAGGTTTGTCTAACAGACTGCTTTAAACAACACAAGATGAAAGTTTCCATCGTGAAGATCCAAGAGAAGTTTGAGTGAAGACGTAGAATATCTGTGATTAGTCTGATTAGCAGTAGTATTATCAATGTATCTGACGAAAATATGGCTTTAAAAGAGCAAAAACTACCATTTATTGAGCACCTGCTATTTTCTAGATGCTTAACTCATGAAAGCTCATTTGACCTTCATAGATGTGTGTTGTAAGTATAATTAGACCATTTCACAGATGAGGAAACCCATTTTACAGATGAGGAAGCACGAGAGGTGAAGTGACTTGCTCAAAATGGCACAATATAGTCATATATGTTTCCTAAGCCTGGGTCCATGCCAGTGACTTTTTGATGAACTCCATATAGCCCTAGGGCCTACTGAGGCACTGGAAGGAGCTCAACCTCACTTTAGAGCTGGTCCTCCTCTTTTGATTTAGTTGACACAGTGAGCTTCTATACAATATTTCGTGTGAATCAAGGATATCTTGGCTTAAAGAGAGGAAAAAAACACAAAGCTATTGTCGAATATACCATAAGGCTTTCTTTGAGTCCTCAGGCTTATGAGAAACTTGCATTTATAGCTCATCCACTCTGTTCGCTTCTAACATCATCTTCAGTTAGAACCATCACAAAGATTCCAAGGGAAAGTAAACATGAGTCTAAGAAAGTCTGGGTTTTCAGGCAGTAATCCAGATGGCACTTTGTCAGTAATTTAAGAATTTTTAGTCTGTGCTTATGAGACTGGGATAACTATCATTGTATTTATTTCTGAAATAATATTAATAATTTTAAGTATTAATCCTTTTTAAAAATAATAGTAATTATTATTTCTATTATTTTGGTTCTGGGTAAGCACATTTTCCACTCTCTCCCACTGAATGCAGCTATAAAGCCTGGTCGAATTGAGAACTCTGAAAAGTAAACAGTAGCAGTAGGATTGGGAAAGAAGACTGGAGCTCAAAGTATGACTACCACTGGCAGTAAGTTTACTATTTTCTTCCCTCCAGTATCCCCCAATCTGAATTCAATATGGCCCAAACGCAGAAGTGGGCCATTAGTACAGACAGAGTTCCAGGAGAAGCCCTCTAAGTTCTGGTGCAAGGAGCTGAAAAGGGGGCTCTTAATGCTCAGAGACAGTGCAAAAATTGTTCATTTTTCCTTTTTTCCTTTTGTTCTCTCTTCCCCTTTCCCTTGTACCCCTGTCCCCAAGCAATCCTGTGCAGTAGTGGCAGTTGTGGCAACTACAGCTCATAGAAACACTGAGGTAGGGAAATATTCTTCTCCAGTTAGAGCTGTGGTGGTTCCAAGTGGGTGAGGTGAAGCCCTTTGCATTTTTCCTCTCTGTCTGCCTGCCAGTAGGCCCAAATGAGGGCACAGTTGCAGGAAGTACACGGCAGAGCAGAGTTCCTAAAGTCCCAACTTTCTGGCTAGAAGAGCAGAAGATATCAGGAATACCATGGAGAGGGAGGAATTCAGAAAAGTGATCTTTAAAGCTGTTTATGAACTCCTGGGCCTATACCTCTATTAAAGTGCCTTCCACATTGTAGATTATCTCTTTACCTGTCTCTCTTCTCCTGTCCCCAGACATTAGACATAGCCCTACTCCTGTTTCCCTTCTACCTAGTCTTTTGGAATGACATTTCTGGGTCTAATCCATTCAACAAATACTGAGTGCCTACTAAGTACCAAGTTCCAGGCTAGGTTTTAAGGACAAAGACGTAAATTAGACATGGTTCCTGTCCTTTTATATCTCATGGTTTAGTAAGTGACATGAACAAGTAAATAGGTAAGTATAATTCAACTTAATCAGTGTAGTTCAGTGCAATGATGGATGTCTACTTAACCACAAGACAAGAAAATGTCAGCTCCATAAAGGCAGAGACTCTGTCTTGTTCACTACTAATAGGCATTCGATAAATAGTTGTTTACTAAATGAATGAACGAATGAATGAATGGTATTATTGTAGCACAGAAGAGAATATCTAAACCAGGTGGAATAGGGCAGGAGGGTGGATAGGGGAAGGGCAGTTGGCTTCTTGGATGAGGTGAGGCCTGGCTGACTTTTTAAAGGAAAAGGAGGGTATGGAGGGCATTGAAGAGGAGACAGCATGAGCAATGGCACAGAGATGAGGAGCAGCACAGCATGTGTTTGGAAACAAGCAGTTCATTGTTGCCGGACTACAGAATTCAAGGCCAGGAGTGGGAGATGAGGCCCAGCAGAAAAGCTAGGGCCAGATTACAGAAGGCCTTGTAATCCACTTTATAAGAAGCTTCAGAGAGGGGAAGGGGGATTAGCAAGATACTAGTAAAGGGCCATAAAAAATGACTACATTGTGTAATGTTGACTATACCAATTATCCTGATTTGAGCATCACATATTGCACACAGGTATCGATATCCAACTCTGTATCCCACAGATATGTACAATCAATTATGTTTCAATTAAAAAAAAAGAAGCAACAGCTTTGTCCTAAAGGAGACAAGGCAGTAGAGAGATTTAAGTTAAGAGATTTAAGGAACATAGAAGGAGGAGCAAGCTTTGGGGGAATCGCCGACTCCAGTTGAGACATGATTAGTTCAAAAAGCATATGGGATATTCAAGTACTTATTTCTGTATCATTCTAGCCCTTATTTCTGTATCATTCTAGAAATTATATATCAGAGTTCTGGACTGGAGATTTCAGAGTTATCAGAATTCCTCAAACTGATTTATTGGCTCATCCCCTGAAGGGAAAAGCTTGCTGCCTTCAGGTACAGCTAGATTCAGGGCTCAAACCTCATGAATTTCCCTCAGTGTCAGCTTCACTTTCTGTGATACACTGATTCTCTTCTGCTGTCTCCTTCCGGGTGATGGAAAAGTTGGCCACTGACCACTGCAGGCCTGCATCTTTACAACTCATGACCCAAAAGGAAGACAGTCCTGCTTGTTAGCTCTAGCAGAAAAGGTGTAGGGAAGCCTGATTGGCCCAACTTGGCTCAAGTATTCATTGCTTAATCAATCACTGTGTTCAAGGAAGGGAGATAACATAATTGGCTCAGTGTAGGTCAGTCTAGTAAGGGAGGATTCTCCAGAGGAACCAGAAAGAGGATGAAAATGCATGCTGGGCAGACTAAAACAATAGTTGGAATAGCTTGAATGGTAGTTGAAATATGACAGTGGATTTCATCATCCAGGAAGAATTTGTAGATTAAGAAAACAAGAGGCAGAGAAAGCAACCACTTTCTAGGAGCAGGTGGAGGAAGAGAAATCCAGTTAGAAAAAGCAGACTATTATGAGAACTAGGAGAGTTTGATGTCATGGAAGACCAGAGTGGAAAAAGTTTCCAGAAGGAATAGGAGTGATCAATAGCATCAGTGCAGCAGAGTAGGATAAGGACTTAGCAATTAGGAGATCACTAGTGTTCTTAGTAAGAGCAGTGTCACTGAAGTTTGGGCAGAGAATCCAGACTGCAGTTGGTTAAGGAGTGAACATGAGTATATACAAGCTTTTTCTGAGAAGTTTAGATGACAGCAGGGTAGCATCCGGATGACAGCTAGAGAACACACTCCCACCCTTGGTTCCAAAGCTATGTCACCATTCCACTACCCTGCATGTTTCTTCCTGGACTCCGGATACCTGCCTGGACTAGATTAGCTGAGTTCTTGATTTCAATTTTCAGTCGCCCTTCCACCCCTTCCTACTCCAACCACTCAACATATTACTCATGCCCATGGCTACCACTGCTGCCTGTTAGCTTCCCATTATTTCCTTGGCTTGACTGCCCTTCATTCTCAGCATGCCACATGGTTGGAACTATAAAAGCTGTATTTATGGGGAGATAGTACAGACAGCAGAGACCAGTGTCTTAGCCATTTTTGAATCCTCAATATCCAGCATAGTGGAATGTTCAACTAGCTGGCTGAATGTGTGAACACTTCATCATCCATGTATCTAGACACCCATTCTCCCCTTCCACCTCACAAGGTTTCTCTCCTTTCTCTAAAGCTAAATCTACCAACTGAATTCTGAATTCCAGTCCTTTTCACCTCCATTAGGGTGTTGCTCCCTCAAAAAACCCTTTTCCTTGGAGCGTATCACTCTTTTCTCATAAGCTCCTTCCTTTTTCACTGTTAAATATGCTCCTATCTATTGACTAAAAAAAAAAAAAAAAAAAAAACGTGGTTTTGTTTTGTTTTGTTGGGTTTTTGGCATTAGATTATTGTCCTTTTACCTACTCTGCTCTCCTGTGGTAAAAAGAACAGTGGACCAGAAATGAAGAAAATTAAGTTTTAGTCTGGTTCCTTCCAACAACATTGGGTAAGTGACTTTCCGTCCCCAAGCCTCAGTTTTTCATTGGCAAAATGAGCAAACTAAATCAATTATCCCTAAAATTCCTTTAATCTCTAATGTTCTGTGGCTGATATGACTCTACAAATAAGGAACCAATGTTCAGTGCCTCTATCTCCTATCTATCAATACTTTTGCGACCTTGCCTCCTCAAAAATAAGTTTTTAAAAGGCA
The DNA here is from genome assembly GCF_000696425.1 of Galeopterus variegatus. Classification (NCBI taxonomy): domain Eukaryota; kingdom Metazoa; phylum Chordata; class Mammalia; order Dermoptera; family Cynocephalidae; genus Galeopterus; species Galeopterus variegatus. Next base: position 418,538 of record NW_007726558.1, on the reverse strand, counting down.
TTGGTATCCAGTTATCTATTGCCACTACAAATGCTGCATATCAGAGCACTCAAAATTCAGTATCTTAAAACAACAAGCATTGATTTAGTTCTTGAATCTGTGGGTCAGCAATTTAGGCTAGGTACAGCTGAAAAGTTCTTCTGGTCAAGGAAGGCCCACACAGATGTCTGGCAGTCATTCAGTTATGGGCTGATCTAGGATGGCTATGGCTGGGGTGACTGGGCTCTCTGTTCCATATGTCCAACAGGCTAACTTAGCATGCTCCCACAGATCTGGCAGAGAAACAAGAGAGACAAATGGAAACACACAAAGCCTCCAGTCTCAGGGTCACAACTGGCACAACCGGCACACTTCTGCCACTTTAGGCAAAAGCAAGCCATAAGAGCCAGCTAGATGTAAGGGGTGGAGGAATAGGTTCTGCCTTTTACTGAGAGGAACTGCAAAGTCACAGGGCAAAGGGCATGGATTCAGAGAGCGGTAAAATATTGGGACCACAATTGCAGTCAATTTACCACAGCCTTCTAACCAAATACATTTTCTCAATTCTCATTTTTTATCACATCCCCCAATGAGCTTGTAATAGCTATTACTACCCACTTTTCTTTTAACTAATTCAACATATTTCCTGAACACCTACTTTGCAAGGCAAAAAATTTTCTGAAAGAGTAAGACAGCTTAGCAGAAAGTGCAAAGGCTTTGGAGTCAAGACAGACCTATGTTCACATTCCATCTCTGCCACTTACTGTGGGCAATAAATTGAATCCAAACTTTTTCCTCCTCTGAAGAAATGATGGTAACAACCTCATAGGGTTAGTCTTAGATGAAGCTAGCAGGTGAAAATCCATGGCAGATAGGTAAGTTTTACCTTCTTCACTTCCATCTACTCATCTTTCTGGTTCCTTTTCAGTCTTGCCCTGTAGAAACTATGGTTGTCATCAAGATTGTCTGGGACACCATGTCCTCTCAACAGTCATTGCATATGTAAGCTCAAATTTACATTTCTAGGTATGACTTCTATTACCCTCCACACATACTTCCAGTTGTCTGTAGGATATCAACACTTTGATAGCCAGAGTCAGCACCTCCACAAGTGTTCTCAGAAGCACACCATTCTTCCAGGCTTCAGAGGCTTACAGATCAAAAATATATTGGCACCCCCTTCCTCCCTTCACTTTCTTCCCAATCCAATTTCCCACCATTTCCTCATTTATTCCTTTGAAGTCACTTTCATCAAGATATTCCCCTGAAGGCACCCTATTTCCCACCACAGTAAGACTTATCTTCACAATTACCTGGTTTTCAATACCCACCCTCAATAATTTGCTCTCATCTTAGCCAACTCACTTTAATTTCCCAATTCAGTTGAATTCACTTCAATATCTGAGTTCTCATTAGAAAAGGCAGGATTATACTCATATGAAGAACAACTTTCCAATTGCATTCTTGAGACTGGCTTTGTAACCCAGGGCATATTACTTCACTACTTCACTTCTCTGAGCCTATTTCCTTAGCTATAAAACATGCTCATCAGCTTTACCTACTTCTCAAAGTGAAATAAAATATATAAAGGTAGCTGGAAAATGAAGTGTCACAAAGCATTGTGATTATGTGCAGGACAATGTGCCACAGTCTCACACATGTGCATGGACAGCTTTACAGACCTGCTTGCTCACTCTTACCTTTGCTCATAAATACTCTCTACCATTTGGAGTGTCCTGCCTCATCTCCTCTTGGATGACACAAATTCTCTCACTACTTCAAAGACTTCCTCCTGTTTTCACTGATCACTCTGATATTTTACGTAGTGCCAAATATAAGAACCATGACATTTTTCAACTATTATGTATGTAGGGTGGCAGGAAATTTGGTTTCTCCAAGTAGAGTATAATAAATTAAGAGCGGGAACAGGTATAGTCCCCAGCAGAAGGCTGAAAGCTCATTTCCTCACCAAGCTCCTACCTTGCCTGATTGACCTGGCTTAGCTTCATTTAAATGGGCAGGTATGGTTTTAATTTGGCAAGGAACTGTTGTAGGAAAAAGAGGCTTTGGAATCATAAAACCCGAGTTTGAATTCTGGTTGTACCATTCGTTATGTGACTGGGCAATTTATCTAACCTCTCTAAGCCCCAGGTTTTTCAAATTTAAGATAAGGATAATGCCACTGATCTCAAAAGGCTACTGTGTGATTAAAGGAGATACTGTTTTAAAAGCAGCTAGTAAAGTGCCTAGCATATACGAGGGTACTTCAGAAAGTTCATGGAAGGATTCATATTATATTTTAATTCTACTTTCCACAAAGGTTTTGAAGTAACCTCTTAGTATTTGCTCAATAAATGTGAATTCCCTTTTTAACATGCTCCCTGTGCAATCCTACACAGCATTCAATATTATCTGATGACAACGTACTGTATCTGAAATCAGTATGCAGCAAATATCTCTGTGCCTTCAGCACAAGGATAGGCATACACAAATTCTCCTTTTCCAGTGTTTTTTATTTTTACATTTAACATTCACAAATCATTTTACAGACTTCTTTTCACAGGTTTATAATTTATAGGAAAGATCAGGATTAAAATGGAGTGCTGAAGAGGACCAAGAAATTACCAGCAGTGACAGCACAGAGTACAAAGGCTCTGAAAGGAGAACAAAGTGAACAAAAGCAGCATGTGGTCACTTCCTACCAGGCAGGAACACTGACTTCATTAAGGCAAAGCCTACTCTGTTATTTCTTCCTGCCACCTAGTTTAACCCAAACAGAAAGGTGTTCTATTCTTGCACTACTGTTGAGGTCTTAGGAATATAACTGGTACTATAAGCTACCAGATACAACCCTTGACTATAAAACCTGAAAAGACAAGTTAAATTTGGATGTATTAACCATCCCTCTGGGAGAATTAAAAAGAAAGAGGCAAAGTTTGTTTTATTCTTAAGACTTTGAGAAAAAGGGATATATGGGTGTGGTGGAAGGGGAAAGGAGAGAAAAAGGGCTCAAGGAGGGTTAAGGGCAGCAAACCTCTCTTCCCAATGTACGACTGCTCTTGTGTTCCCAGATGCTGCTGATCAGAGTGTCCCATTACTCAGGTAAAAGAACAAGTGTTATCTACCTCCAGTCAGTTTTAGGGTACAAAGGCTAATAACAGAAAATATACACTGGGGAAGGAGTATATTCATTTCATGTAGATAATAATGTAATTCAAAATTGTGTCTTACTATGCTCTCATCTAATGTGGTATTCCTATTGTAAATCAATTCACTGTGGGACCTTGGGCAATTTACTTAACCCTTCTGTGCCTAAATTTCCTACTTATAAAATGAGAACTGCAGCACTCTATGTCAAGGATTAGGGGAGATGCATGAAAAGCACTGAAAAATAGTACCTGGCCATATCAATAGAGACAGAAAGCAGATTGTGGTTGTCAGGGGCTGAGGTTAAGGGGGAATGTGAGTACCCCGTTTCTTTGTGGAGTGATGAAAATGTTCTAAAATTAGATAGTGGTAATAATGATTGTGCAACTTTGTGAATATACTAAAAACCACTGAATTGTACACTTTAAAAGAGTGAATTTCATGGTAAAGCAGATCTCAATAAAGCTGTTATAAAAAATTATTAAAAATATAGAATAGTGTCTGGCACACAATAAGTGCCCAATAAATGTTAGCTATTATTATTTGTAATATCATTGTCATTATTACTATTTGGCCATCCTATGGCCTAAGTAAATACCTAGAAATTCTCTGCTTTTAATAAAAGATGACAGAATCTAGAAAATTGTTTCTAATTTACATACATGGATTAACATTCATACATTTATTTCCATCCAAATGTCTCAGAAACTAGTCTAAGAATCACAATTTCAATGTTTTACACTGGACTAAAACAGCTGCATGCAATGGATGTCTTATCAAATCAATATAAGCTTTAGATAAATTCTAGTGACTTGATGTTACCCAAGAATTTGAACTGACAGGAGATTTTCATTTTCATCTCCAGGAATAAACAGACAGTCCAAATACAGTAAGTAATTAGATTATATAAAGTACACAATTTAATCTCCAAATAAAGGCTTGCTAGACCTCTAATCACATTTTGAGTGATACTGCTCATAAAAAGACAAATACAGTAAACAGTAAAATGCTTAACAGTCCCATGCACCTCACCTCGTCAAACAACAGAAAAACCTCACCACAATGAAAAGATCAAATTCAATTCCCGTAATACACCTCTTAAGAGGCAAAGGACTAATGGTTGACGTTTAAGACCATACTGCACATTCAAATATGTTGGTATCAACTGAGTTTTTATAATCTGAACAGCAATTAAATCCAGTCTTCACCCTTCCTATTGCTAAAGAATATGACAATGGAGTCTCAGCCTTAGAAGTAGGAGCAGTAAGTGATCATTCATGACAGCAGTGATACACCACATTCTAAAGTGATGCTCACATGCTTGAATTTCATCTGAAGCATGAAACTTCCCAATTCCTGCAACAGGGTTTCCTTTGTTGGAGTCCCCTCCCCTTCTAGTCCTCATTTCTATAATCAGCCATGCACCTTTGCAGCAAATCAGAAAAAGCTGTGTTGAGGATTACAACTTTCAGACATTCAAATCTTCTGGCACAGAAAGCAATGCACTCTTTTTTCATATATTAAGAAAATATTTATTTATATCTTCAAACTGACCACGTACTTTCATAAATAGATAATTAAACCTCCATTTTATTCACCTTCATTTAAATCACATAAAACCATTCCCTAAATCACCCAAGGGCAACAGATTAATACATAGAACAAGCTGCCTTAATACCCCATATGTATAACCCATCTTCCATTGCACACACAAAGAAACCCCCAAACTGGTCACCTTAGGCCTCTCTGACCAAATGTTTAGCTTGAGTAAAATTAAGTAAAGACTTAATTTCCTTTGAGCAGCATGGTTACTTCTCTACTAGTGCATTATAATCACTGGGACAGATTATAAAATAACATTGGGAAAGAGATATTTTTAGTGGGAAGTTAGAAAATTTCAGACAATGGAAATGGATGATAACTTAAGACCAATTTCAAAATTAGGATCAGTTTCAAAATATTTTCTTTACCAATTCAAGACTGAAACATGGGATCAGTTTCAAAATATTTTCTTTACCAATTCAAGACTGAAACATGAGCTTTGTCTTACAATTTAAAAGGTAAATTGCAATAAATGCAAATATATAACCAAAAACTCTGGACAAAGCAGGAACACAGGGGACCAACTTTGTCATGCTTTGTAATTGAATATCATTCCAAGAACCCTTTGGCTTAGTATTGTTCACTTGGTTAATCTGCGGATGGAGAAAATTAATTTTTAGAATTGTATGTCTATGTGTAGGTAGTCTTTCAATACAAAATGAATATTTAAATTCTATGATAAAGAAAAAAATGTGGACTAAGAAATTCCTATCTTTATAAGTAACTGTATATTTACAATGACTGTTTTCTGCCTGATTTTGAATCTCTAATTATTAGAGTTCTTCAATGTGCAATTTATAGACGGCGACAGCTCATATTACCTTAAAGGAGCCCTTTTTAGCTAAGAATCAGCCTGTCCCAGACACTCTGCTCCCTGAAAAACCTTCACACTTGTGTGCATAAATATCTGTGAGTACAAGTAGGTGCACATGTGCAAAATGTACTTGTCTAAAGGGCTAAATTAGCTTTATTAAAAAAGTCTAAAACCAAAAAAATAAATTATTTCCCAACCCCAAAAACAGGTCTATGAAAAAACTGCTAAGTCCACTATGAAAAGGCAGCAGCTATAAATGCAACTCATCCTACGTCATGCTCTAAGCATCTAGCTGTTCTGTTAATCAGTCATCAGAACACTAAATCCCTCCATGTTCACATTGTTGAATGCAGGCGTCTGATTTTTTACTTTCTAGTTAGAGGCCAGACTACACAGAATAATAAAGAATTCCTTATAGCTATGCTGTATCCAAACTGTCTCATTCCACCCTTAAGAGAAGCTGCCTACATGACAATATGCATTTGAGACCTACCAATCTAAATTTCTGAGGTCTTCTATTTGGATTAGCTCCAGCATTAGACCACTGAAAATTTCAGTCAAAGGAAAATTACATGTTGACTGCTAACATTTTAGGTTGCATATTCAGAGCTAGGGAGCAAGATTAAAAACTGGAGTGCCAACTGAAGTGCTGTTAAGCATGGCAGAAAGGTGACTATACAAAAAGACCAAAGAGACTGATTCTTTAAATGTCCTTTGCTTTTTTTTTTTTAAAGCAACAAGTGTAGAATTTCCTCTGATCAAATCTGAATATTGGTTAATGCACATTTTATCCTCTCACATCTATGAGCTTCCCCTCTTAACCTGTCATTGCCTTTTTGGCTTAAGAGAAGTAAAAGAAAATAGATGGACTATCCATTCTTATTTATGAAAGAGAGGCATATTCTAATAGTCATAAGGCAATGTGTTTAAGAGCTGCACCTGAACTGGTATTCTCAAAACTGAAAATAGTAACCAATTCCATTCAACTTGGAGGATGTATCCATGTGCTTTCTCAGTCATCGGTTGCCACCCAAATAGACCACAGTGACTCCATCATGCCTTAAGGAGGCATTATACTGTGTGTAGTATGCACATGTATTTAAAAAAAAAATAATAACATTAAGCGGAAAAGGACAGCCTTTCAAATATCAGCTCCTTACATAAGTGGCAACAGTGCTGTACGGCTCCCTTTTATTCTCCTCATCTACCCAGTTACCAAATACCTCCATAATTAGACAAAAGAGGACCAGAGACAAAGCTCCATGGTGAATTGCATCTTTCAGATGAGTTTTCAATTCACTGGTTTTTAATTTCCATTTCTTCATTTACTGAGGAGTAAATGTGAGAATCATCCAACTGATGACAAAATAGAACAGGAAAACAGGATAAACGGCAAGGGCCTTACGGTTTGGAGGCTGGCTATCAGCAAGAAAAGCTGTAGAGGCTGAACAAAACAAGACAAAACAAAAAGGAATATTTAATACAGTAATACTGTCACAACTACTAACATTTATTAAACTTTAATGTGATTGGCATAATCATATTTATAATCCTCAGAGAAAAAGGCATTCTGCAGCATAGTTTACCAGACAGCTAAGGGCTTCTTGTTTCAAGTACTAAATAAGTACCATTTTGGACGGAAACCTTTCTAAATGGGGTTTCTTACCCTTTTCTGAAAAGTTATTGAACTGTGATGAACAGGCTTATAAAGATGTGTAAGGATATTTGCTCCTATGGTAAATGTCTTCATTTTTCAGTTAATTGTTCTTTTTATCAGCTCTTTTAAATGCCATCCCTCTTATCCACCCAAGAAAAACCTACTCATCTTTTTACTCAAAGATCACCTCTTCAGGAAATCTTTCATGAACAATCATCTGGCATCCTGTCACCCCAGACAGAACTGCCCACTTCCCTCTTCTGTGTCTCCACTATACCCTGCACAGACTTCCATCTCCCACTGGAACACTACTGCCCTTAAATGTTTTCATGTCTGGATGCTCTACTACATGTGAACTCCAAGGACAGAGACCATGCCTAGCACAGTGCCTGACACATAGTTTGTGATTAATAAACATTTGCTGAATTAAAGCCTCTCTCTCTCAAGAGTTTACTTTCTGATCTGGTGTGGGTCTGGACACTGGATAACTAAGCTAGTGAGAACTACATGTATGGTAATTATCAGACTCTAAGTGAGGGAATGAGGGTCTCTCCCATGGGTAAAGCACTCAAGCTTAACATACAGTCTTTGGAACATCAATTCTGGCTCTCTCAGACCTTTTTTGATTATTTCTTAGCTTTCAACCATGTTCCAGAGCAATGAGATGTCACTGCACTTAAAAATATCAGGCAGTGTCTCTATCCCATTAAATCAGAAGCTAGAGAACATTTCTAGTTTAAGCTGGAACTTTAAGAGAATTTTAGAAGTGTAAAAACAATGAACACATAGCATTCATTGCTACTGCTATAGACCCTTCCTAATCTTTAGCAAAATTTTCTATTGAAGCAGAAAAGTATAATGATACCTACAACGTACACTGGAAAGTGGTATAGTATGGTCCTTAAGGGTGCATGATCCCCCTGGGTTTGAAATTTGACCCCCCTACTCACTAGTTATGTGTCCTAGGGCAAGGTGCTTATCCTCTCTGTGACTGTTTCTCATCTATAAAATAGGACTAATAATATTATTTATCTATTAGGGTTGCCATGAGGGTTAAATGAGATAATATGTGTGTGTATGTATATATATATATATATATAAAGCATTTACAACAGTGCCTGGCCTATAATAAACAATTCCTAAATGCTACCTATTATTTTTATTATGATTAGTTTGTCAGGAAAAGGCCCAAGTCATTTCACAAGTCACCTATGCATCGTATATACCAGGACTGAGCTGAATCTAGTGTAATCTACTTTCCCAATCCTGTCCATTATTTAAGGGGGAAAAAAAAAAAAAAGATATAACTCTCCACATCTCATAAGTCCAGAAACCTAACTTATATAATATGGACACCAACCCATCCCCATCAATGCCCTACTTAGAGCACAGGGTTCTATGGATGATACTGGGAGAAATATCACTCACATCTGACTTTGGAGTTACACTGCCTCTCATCTGGTCTTCATCTTTAACTCATGTTTTTGTCTGCTCTTCTACTGTAGAGATAAGTATATACTTACCAGCTATAGACCAGGCAAACATCACGATCACCACAAAAAGCCGAACCATGAAGTTTACGGGTCCTGGCTCAGCCAAAAGTACCAGCCGGCAAACCAGCATTGCCACTGTCAAAGGAAGTATACAGTAACCCAGCACACAGAGGCTCTGAAAAAAAGATCTAAAAACAACATACATCCACAAGGATCATAAATACAGCTTATGGATATCAGGACACAGCTTATTACACAGATTTGTAGATCATGGATTGTTGCCTCCCTCCTGATACATAAAACCTACACCCTAACATTAATTTTATGAGAACAGTCCTCTGTACTAAGCACATGCTTTTTTTTTTTTTAGCAGCTGACCGGTATGGGGATCTGAACCCTTGACCTTAGTGCTACAACACCGCACTCTAACCAAATGAGCTAACCAGCCAGCCTCAATTTTCTCTCCCCACATGCTTCCTCCTTTGCTCTTAAACCCCTTAAGAGTCAATAATCATCTAATACCAGATGACCTACTCTAATTCCTAGAGACCTCCTCTTCTCTCTGAACTTCTAAAATAGTGGTTCTTAATCCTTTCCAGTTTACATACCTATTTGAGAATTTGTTGAAAGCAATGGGCCATCTGTCCCCCGAAATGTACATAATCTTCTAGCACAAAAAAATTCTGCCTGTGATTTCAGGGACTGGAGAAAGTATCTGAAGCTTATCAAAAATTCCCAGATAATTTAAGATAATTTTATTCACCTAGGCTACCTCTGTCCAGTGATTTTAAGAGAACTTTCTCTTTGGCCCTCAGTTATTTTGATTTTTCTTTTAAAAAAATATCTAACTTGTCTGGTTTCCTTAAAATCGAAGATATGCTACCTAGCAAGAGAAAAAAGGGTACATTTTAATGATACTCACATATTTCCTCCAAGAAGTTTTGAGTTGAGGGTGATAGTAACTGCACCAAACCAGACAATGACAAACACTTCTGCAAACTGGGGCCCTCCATCTTTTTCACTATCTGCAGAGCCTCTTTGCAGCATTCTGAGACATGGAAACAGCAGGAGAATTGCCTAATATTTTACTTACAGCAACAAAGTTCATACCTAATTCTCAAAACTTTAATCAGATTGCTGCCCTATACCTCACCTGAAGATTTGTAATATGTAGGTCATGCTGAAAGGAAAATGTCAGAAGCATTTGGCAAGGCTCCCTTACCTCAAATTCCAAATGCCTCAGGACTAAAAGGGGTGCTCCATTTGATCTTGTTGGAATGTTTAAATGGATTACCGAGCACATTTTTTTTGTTAAGCAGAGGTTATAAACTGAAGGGCCAAATGTGGCTCAAAGATATGAGGTTTCTGGTTCATATCACATTTAAAATGGTTTTAAATTTAAGTTGACCTTATTTTAAAATCAGGAAGTTTCACATAAGAATATGTATTTCTAGATTTTCTTGAAAAACCAGAAGACTTTCTAACACTGGGCCTGCATTCCAACATGGCAACGATCAGGTGAAACAAACAGCAGCAAAGGGCTTACAGTTACCAAGTCACTACTGCATGCATTTACTTTACTTCTATAGCATTTAGACACATCTGAATTTGTAATTCTTGGGTTATGGTTTTAGTTCAGATATTTAAAAATGGAAACAATCTATAAACCCATTTGGTTGTTGATTTTTTTTTTTTTTAATTAAAGCACACAGATTATTACTAAAAGACTTTGCTTTGAAATTGAGTAGTTGAACAGTCACTTAAAAATCCTCTCTTTGTCTAAGAATTTTACAGATGTACACTGTTTTGGATTTTGGACTTAGAATACTTGCACTTGGTGTTATTTTTTCCAGAAAAACAGTAAGTAACAATAAGCTCACAACCTCTTCTTATTATATAGTATAGAGAAGTTACATAGTAAGTTTTGCCCCACTATGCTGCTTGCCAGCATGTGCAGGCTTTTGTATTCTACAGCTGTGCAAGAAGTCCTGACAATCAGATGCAAAGAATGTGCCAGCACTCATCACTTGTCCGGAATTCCCATTGTTTCAGCACAGTATGTGTGATGGAAAGAATATTAACTAGCCTGGAAGGCAAGAGACAGATACTGATCCTACTTCTGTCACTAGATATTTCACTTAATGCCTTGGAACTTCAGTCTTCTCTGCAAATAACTGGGGTTAAACTACATAATCCCTAAGGTTAATCTTTTAAAAGTTAAAAAAAAAATACATGCTCAGAGCTTCTAATATAAACTCTTCCATCAAGGCATTGGATTGCCTCCTTTGATTATGGTTATGGTTATGAAAGGCATAAGAAATAACACTCTACATTATTACCTAAATTAGCATATGCTCAATTTAAATTAAAAAATTAGTAGAGAAGCCAATAAACTTTTTGAATTTAGAAACATGAAGAGTTAGGCCTGGAAAGGATCGTTAACTATCTCCTTTTATAGATATGAAAGAGGAGACCTACAGTGCTTAGGTGGGAAGAGATGTGTGATAATCATGGAGAGAATAGGCCATCAGAAAACCTGAGGTTGAATCACAAGTCCTCAACATCTTTGAACCTGAGCTTGTTTGTCAAAAAAGGAAAACAATATTGAATTGTTGTTATGAAGATAAAATAAGAGAAGGTATTTAAAAGTTTTCTGTAAAAACTTCTACAGAAAAATCATTATATAAACTTTGGTTATTAGTAGCCCAAAGTCACATAACTAGCTGATAGCAGAGTCAGGTTAAGAATCCAGAACTGAATCCCAGTGCAGTATTTTTCCACTATGTCACTGGTATAATTGCTCTCTCCAATGGAACCTTCCTCTCCTTCTTCTATCCTCCCCCTTTACATACAATGTATATGGGAAAGCATAACACTTTGAAACAGTGTGATCTTGCTTTTAACTGTACCACTTGCTTTATTTATTCTCATTTATGTCCATATTTTTGGTTAAGTTTTAAAGAGAATTATGTTGTAAGCAAACGGTCCTTAAACCTATAGATACTTGATTTATTTTAATGATGGGGAGGTGCACGAGAGTAAATAAATGTTTATTGAATAGACATGGCTAAAACGGACTAAGAAGTCATTAAACAAAGGTGGGCATAATTTTCACATCTTTAATTCCACTATTTTTTAATTGATCTGGAATGCTACTTGCCTTTCCAGGTTTAGACACATAAGGAGTACAATATATTTAGTCATAAAAGTCCTAAATAAAATATTCTGCCAAATTTCCCCTTAATTTTGAAACTCCACAAAAAAGTCTAGTCTAGCTCAAACAATGAAGAAAAAAAATATAAGTACTTACAATGCAAGTGTCACACAAAGGATCAAAGGGCCCCACAAATCCCCTACAAAACAAGAAAAGAAAAAAGATTGCTAAGAAACAAACATGCAGTATTTTCTATCTTTATTCCAATATCTACCTCTCCCACACTTGGAATTCAGACATTGAGGCTCTCTCTGTCTGCCTAAGACTTCCACCTCTCCTATCCCTCTACTTGCCCTCCCTGCTCATCAATTCTGAATGTACTCCACATATACTCTAAGTTTGGTTCACTTCATAACTCACAAATCACCCCTCTCCCCATCTACTAAACCACATTCCCGCATGCTATAATTAAAGACCAATGGACAAGCACTCAGAAGACCTAGGTGCTCCACCCTGCACCCTCAGAAAGAATACTACAGTCAAGTCACTTCACCAATCTGAGGCTGTAATTAGGCAAAACAAGTATGATCATGACCATTTTACAAAAATAAAAAATGAAGGTGAGAAGGAAGTGACTTGCCCAAGTTTATATATGGGAAGTGGGACCAGAACCAAGGTCTTCTGATTCTTAGTCCAAAGTTCTTGCCACTCTGCCACACTGCTTCCCTTCTCCAAAAACTATAAAAGACTCTGCCAACATAAGATCTAACTAACAGTAGTCTGTAATCGATAGCCACTGAATTAGTTTGCCAACAGTTCAATAACACATAGCTTTAGAGCACAATTACCTTCCTCAACTAACCCAAAAAAGTACATATCCCTCATCTAACTTTAACCTAGTATGCACATAACTTTACCTATGAGAGACATGGAGCTGGCAAGTCAGCCCAGTTGGTTACAATACAGTATTGTAACACCAAAGTCAAGGATTCAGATCCCCTTACCAGCCAGCCACCATAAAAAATTTTTTAAAGTAGTTCTGGGCCACAGTCACACCCCTTCCCCACCACTGTGAAGCTCCCACAACCACTGCTGCCACAGCTAACCACACAACTTCATTGAAAAAGGGAGGTTCACGGGCAGAGCAGCCAGAAAGAGGTGAGCAAGCACAACCACATGACCCAGCGGCTCAACCCACAGACAGAATTAGGCTGCCCCCACAGTCCCACACACCGGGGTGGGAACTACTTGCACAGCCCACACGACTGCCTTTGACCCAGGGAAAGACATGTGTGGAGCTGTCGGTGACTGCAGAAACCCAGGACAGCCAAATAGACTATGGAAAAAAATTCACAGCTACCACCTCATCCCCCATTAGAAGAAACAAGAACCCAGAAAGAGCCTCTGAATGCAGGAAAGAGAAATCCCACCCAGGATCACTCATTCAAGCTGAGGAGCTTCAGTATACCCCAGTGCACCTTTCAGGGTCAATGACACTAGCTAGGGTGCCAAAAAGTTCACCCAGGTCAACCACTTGGCCAGGGAGTGACAGGGCACCCAGGCACTTTTTCCAAGAACTTGAGATCTTGCCCATGTCCTCTACAACTCAACAGTGTCATTCACTTCAGCAAGGGTCCACTATGTGCTCCCGTGCCTAGGCCATGAAGGCACTCACATGCAACTCTAACACTGAATACAGTAAAGATACCCACTCAGAGACTACACTACTGCATCTTCCAAGAACCAATACTAAAACACCCTACCCAATGGTCAATATAAAACATATCTACAGGGGGAAATCACTCTCCTGAAGGCCAACTCCAGAGTAATAGAAAAAGCAACTGCTATACCAGATGGTCAGACATCAACAAAGAGATATTAGAAATACAAAAAAACAGGAAAATATGACACCACTAAAGGAACACTATAATTCTCATGTCCCAGACCAGAAACAGCAGGAAATCTTTGAAATGACTGAAAAGGAATTCTGAGAAACAATCTTAAGGAAACTCAATGAGATACATGAAGACTTAAGATGACACAACAACAACAACAACAACAACATAAAAAAAAAAAAAAACAGGATACAAAGGAGGAATTTTACAAAGACATAGATATCTTAAAAAAGAAAGGAACTCCTGTAACTGAAGAATTTATTCAATGCAATAAAAAATACAGCTGAGAGCTTAAGCACCAGGTTAGAGCAAGCAGAAGAATTTCTGATCTTGAAGACAGTTTTTTTGAAATAACTCAAGCAGACAAAAAAAAAGAAGAAAAAAGTTTAAAAAACTAAAGAAAATTTATGACAGGTATCGAACAACCTTAAGCACACAAACATGTGATTCATGGGTGTTCCAGATAGAGAAGAAAAAAGAAAAAGCTTCAAAAACCTATTCAATGAAATTATAGCAGAAAAATTCCCAGGTACTGGGAGAGATACAGACTTTCAGATCCAAGAGGCTTAAAGATACCCAAAAAGATTCAATCCAAAAAGGTCTGCTCCAAGACACATTATACTCAAATTGGCAAAAAATCAAAGACAAAGAAAGAATCCTGAAAACAGCAAGACAAAAGTGTCAACTTACCTATAAGGGAGTTCCCATCAACTAATAGCAAACTTCTCAGTAGAAATTCTACTGGCCAGAAGAGAATGAAATGATATATTCAAAGTACTAAAAGAAAAAACTACCAGCCAAGAATACTATAACTAGGAAGTCTATCCTTCAGAAATAAAGGAGAAATAGTATATTTCCTAGACAAATGAAACCTGCAAGAGTTCACCACCACACAACCAGCACTAGAAGAAATCCTCAATGGAGTCCTGCATTTGGAATCCAAAAAGAGATAATCACTACCATGAATACACGAGGAAAAACAAATCCCACTGGTAGAGCAGATATGCAAATGAGAAAAAGAAACTATCTTACCACCTCAAAAAACCAACAAACATCAAAGACAAACAATAAAAGGGAAAGAAAGGAACAAAAGATATTTGAAACAACCAAATAAATATCAATGAAATGCCAGGAGTAAGACAATACCTTTCTCTAACAACCCTAAACATAAATGGATTGAATTCCCCACTCAAAAAACAGAGACTACATGATTGGATTAAAAAACTAGAACCAACTATATGCTGTCTTCAAGAAACTCACCTCACCTATAAATACTCGCACAGACTAATAATGATAAAATGGAAAAAGATATACCATGCAAATAGAAACCAAAAAACAAGCAGGAGAAGCTATTCTTATGTCAGATGAAATAGACTTTAAACAAGAAAACCATATAAAGAGACAAAGAAGGTCATTATATAATAATATAGGGATCTATCCAGCAAGAAGACATGACAATCATAAATATATACACACCCAACATTGGAGCACCTGGATATGTAAAGAAAACACTGTTAGACCTAAAGAGAGAGATAGACTCCAACACTCCAATAATAGCTAGGGACCTCACACCCCTCTCTCAACATTAGGCAGACCATATAGGCAACAAATTAACAGAGAAACAAAGAAGTTAAACTATAGATCAACTGAATATGGCAGACATTGACAGAACATTTCATCCAACAACTACAGAATATACTTTTTTCTCATCAGCACATGGAACATTATCCAGGACAGACCATGTTAGGTCACACATCAAGTTGAAACAAATTTTACATTTCAAATATCCTTTCGGACCACAATAGATTAAAATTAAAATTAGAAATCAATAACAAGCAAAACTTTGGAAACCATACAAACACATGGAAACTAAAAAAATGTGCTCATGAACAACCTGTGGGTCAAAGAAGAAATTAAACAGGAAATCAAAAAGCATCTTGAAACTAATGAAAATAAGGACACATCATACCAAAACCTGTCGGATACTGCAAAAGCAGTACTAAGAGGGAAGTTTAAGGCAATAAATGCTTACATCAAAAGAACAGAAGGACTTCAAATAAACAACCTAAAGTTTCACCTCAAAGAACTACAAACACAACAACAATCCAATCCCAAAATTAGTAGACGGAAAGAAATAATTAAGATCAGAGCAAAACTAAATGAAATAGAGACCCAAAAATGATACAAAAGATGAAACAAAAAGTTGTTTTTTAAGAAGATAAACAAAATAGACAAACCATTAGGTAGACTAACTAAAAAAAGAGAAAAGACCAAAATAAGAAAAAATGAGGGGCCGGCCCGGTGGCGCACTGCGCTAGTGCGCCGCTTGGGAAGCGCGGCAGCGCTCCCGCCGAGGGGTCGGAGCCCACATAC